>NC_136484.1:190308017-190410517 GCF_053919585.1 Euprymna scolopes | reverse complement strand
ATGCGTAAACTTTATGTGTTTACTTCAAAAGTGCTCAATACGTAGGTAGAGCTAGTTAGTAATTAATAAAATATATATGGCGATTAGTGGTTTACGGTAGATCTAGGAAAATATCTACCTTAAACCACTAACCTAGTTTTAAAACAGATCCTTTGTTCGATAAAATGCATGCCCATTGGCTGATAGGAAGGGGCGCGGTGGATACTAGAAAGCTGTTTGGCTAACTAGCAATCCTCAACATAAATACAAACAAGAAGCAACCACAGGATTCGCGCATAAGCCTGACGAATCCTATAGTGGATGAAACCCAGAATATTCAGTGTAGCTTAATCGCCATATATATTTTATAAATTACTATATATATATATATATATATATATATATATATATATATATATATATATATATATATATATATATATACACTAGCATTTCAGCCCGGCGTTGCTAGGGTGTTGGGAGGTGTATGTTGAGCGAAAAATAAATAGAGAAAATAGAAAAGAAACGGTCAATTATTTTAAATTTGACCCTTATTATGACCTCTTAACATCTATTGTTTTATGCTCAAATCAAGTTATTAAGTTAGATCCATGTCCAAGAAACCTATATCTAAAATTTTAAGTATTTGGACCCACAATTTTTTAAGAAGTTTGATAGAGTTCTCAAAGATCAAATCGTTGAACTTTGACCTCTTAATAGCAACATTTCTGGCCGAAAACCGATCACATGGATTTTCCTAAATCTCAGTATCTCGTATATAAAATTTCCAGTCTGTAGACTAAAAATTGCATAGGGAAATGTACACAGACACACACACAGAGGGACACTTTCACATTTTCACACATGCTAGAATGGGTTATCGGCGTTGCCCGGGTTTTTTTAGGTTTATGCTAAGCAAAAACCAAAAACAAAAATAACGGAAAATTTCTTTAACTATGTCCCCGATTATGACCCCTTAATATTTATTGTTTTGTGCTCAAATAAAATAATTACGTTAGATCCATGTCCAAGGAACATTTATCTAAAATTTCAAGTATTTAAACACAAAATTGTCGGAGGAGTTTGGTAGAGTTCTCAATTTGACCCTTTAACAGACTAATTTCTGGCCGAAAATAGATAACCTAGATTTTCCTAAATTTCAGTACTCTGTATATAAAATTTCGAGCCTGTAGACTTAAAATTGTCAGAGTTATTGCGGAGGGGAATGCACACACACATACACACATACACACAAACATTTTCACTGATATATATATATATATATATATATATATACATATATAACTATACTTCATTTAATCACATAAATTAATACACGGAAGTATAAATGTATGCGTAAACTTAAAGTGTTTACTTCAACAGTGCTCAATACGTAGGTAGAGCTAGGTTATATTAACTCGTGTTTTATTAGATTGGGTATATTTTTATGCGCCTGGTGTATATTACATAGTTTCATTGATATACATGAGCTTTAAGGCAGATATACACACGCAGGTGTGGGTATGTAATTGTGCGTCCAATACAATGAAATGTGTAAAGTTTTAATCTAATATTATTTTAATGACTTTCCGTGCTGTCTTTAATCAATGGTAAGGATGAACTCTAAAAACAGGGTGAAGAAATTGTACAATTTTGTGTGTAAGCTTGTGAACCTATATGTGAGTCATATAGTGTTTTTGTGTGCGAAGACGTGTAGAAACACGTGCGTGTAATTAAGTGTGTACTAGTAAAATACTGAGAGATATGAGTTTTAGAGGCAATATTAAGTTTAATTATTATTTCTACGCTGATTCTAGACAAGCCCGTTCCACAGCAGACATCCTCACTGTAATCTCTGAACGTATATTCCATTCACTGGACCAAGCGGGGGAGGACACAGCGGTAGCTCTACATATATCTAAGGCTTTTGACAGGATATGGCATGAGGGTCTTCTCAGGAAAATTAAAGAATACGGCATCACTGGTAGACTACTTAACATAATTAAATCATTCTTAGATAAGAGAAAATCCAGGTTGTCCTCGACGGCCGTACATCTAAACAGTGTGAAATAAATTCGGGAGTGCCTCTATTGTTCCTAATGTTTATTAAGGACCTCCCCGACAAAACTGCCTCTGAGATGGGTATATATGCTGTTGACACCACACTCTATAACAGGCATGACAGGAAAACAAATGAACACATAACTAAAGAAATAGCAAACACTCAGGAGAATTTTGATGAAATGATAACAACTTATAGTGATAAATAGGGCTGTGACAGTATTCTCTTTCAAATATGCTCTGTATTCTTTTTATATACCGGGAATATTCTTTAAGAATATGCTCGAGAATATGCTTTTTTTACACGGGAATATTATTTTTTTAAAAGAATATGCTTTTTTGCATAGGGATATTCTTTTTAAAAAGAATATGCTGCTTTGAGACGGAATATTCTCTTTAGCTACCGTATATTTATTTTTATAAATCGCATATTTTCACTGTACTTCAAGCGAATATATTTATGCTAGGTATCTTAGATTTACGTTTGCAACAATATTAACCCTTTCGATTCCAATGAGCCGATATATCAGCCATGGGGATTTAAGGTAAAAGAAGACCTACAACTATTTCGGCCTTACTATAGTATTTTAATAGAACGGGTATAGTTGAGTAGTTGGTAATTTTGCAATGTTAGGGTCGAAAGGGTAAATTATTTGTTTTTTTATAAATTCTATTGATGATTTTGTAAAAGCTTCAATTAATGCCGAAAACGCAAGAAAATATATAGAACAAAACGTTTATTTTTATGCTATAAAGACTTCTAATAATTAAAAACTATCAAGCTTAAACAAATATTTTATTCGTTGAATTTAACAATTAAATGCGTTTATTAAGTTCTCAAAATTAAAACTTCTGCGGTTGTCTGCTAAAACGGTCTTATACTGGGAAAAAAAACTCGTTCCACATCGCATGAGACTACTGGGGTATATTTCAATCTGGCCATTTTTTCGGTACTTAAATCTTTTAAATGATCTATGTCATCCAAATTTCCTTCATTTTCAAAAGCCTTCCCACTAATAAGTGCATCGAGACGTTTTAAAGTAGCAAAACCTTTGTTCTTTGAAATGACATTCTTTAGCTTTTTACAAAATTGGGAGTCATCCATCTCCTCAAGTATCATTTCGACCTCTCTAATTAATTCAATAGATTTTGAAAGACTCAGCCCTTTAGTCTCCAACTTTGCAATATTTTTTGTTAAAATGGAAAAACTGTTGGCGATACAGCCGAGATCAAATGGCAGTGATTCCTCATCCAACAGTTTTTTGGACTCTAATATACTTTGGGCCTCTGTTGAATCTAGAGACATTATGACAGGAGTAATTTCGGGCAAATGTTTGGCGTAATAATGCGCTGCATCTAACCACGTACCCCATCTTGTTACAATGGGACTCGGTGGAAGGGGCACTCCTGGGGTTAGTTCCCTGAACTTTTCGATCCGATTGGGTGCTTTTAAAATATACTTTTTACAGTTGAAATCTGTTTATTTACTTTTGGGTGCGCCTGCCTGACTAATCCCGCAACCCTGTGCAAGCCATGGGTCAAACAAGTAACGTGCACCATTTTCGGGTATAAAACCTGAAGAGAATTCATAGCTTTGGACATAGATGCAGCTGCATCAGTGGTTACAAGGAGCACATTATTATAAGGACTTGCTGCGGCCTCAAAAACTGCAACGAATCGTTAAAAAAAAAATCAGCAATTGTAGAATGATCAACTTTTGGCAGACATGCAATATTTCCCAAATAGCATTGCTGCGTTCCTCTTCTAACACAAAAATGCGAAACACAAAGCAAGCAATAAAACGCTGCTCTACATCAGTGGTTTCATTAATTGAAACCCACAGTTTCATTCCAGCTTTTTCTCTGAGTGACTTCACTTTTGCTTCGTACACTTCACTAACGTAATATTTTCTTAGTGTAGTCTGATTTGGAATGTTTCTATGTGTGTACCTATGAAGAAAGTCTTTGAACCCATTATTGCTCAGTTTATGAAACGGAATATCCGCTGCAATCAATGCTTTGCATAAGTCAGCGTTGAACAAATTATTCGTACTAACTCCTAAATCAGTTGCTGCAGTAGGAACTTCGCCTAACGTTGCCGTGTAGGTCTTTTTCGCCAGATGTGCGTTGGTTTTTAAATGCTGCTTTATTAGAGATTTTGTACAACTTTTGATCTGTAAAAATAAAAAAATCAATTATTTAATGGTAATATATACATTTAAAGGAAGGGTTGAAAAAATTTATTTGAAGATGTCAAGATTTGTACAGGGCCTGTGGAAAATATTATCCATGACAAATTGCATATGCATAAGGTGTCTACCAGATTGATTCCGAGGTAACTCATACCATTCCAGAAGCGATGCTCGAGGATGACTTTGGAGATTTCCCAAGAAGATGAGTCAACGCTTTTGAAAATACTGATTACACAGAAGTAAACCTGGATCCATTATTATGATTCAGTGACCAACGCTCAGTTAATGCAGAGGAAACACTTAGACTCACCACCTCCAAAGAAAGCAAGGGTTCGTCCCTCCGCTGGCACGGCCATACTCAGTCTTCTGGGACCAGTTCATATATATATATATATATATATATATATATATATATATATATATATATATATATATATATATATATATATATGTATGTATATATATAAAGCTGAATATCTGTGTGTGTATGTGTGTGTGTCTGGTCACGAATAGGCTTCTATATGGTTGACTATTTTAAAAAAACTTATTACATATAATGATAGAAGATGTCTTGAGACAGAGGAATGGGTATGTTTGATCTGGCAGAACAGTGGTTCATTAAAACTTTGGGGTCTGCCATCAATAGAATGGAAATATGTCACAAAGTTTAACAAGATTTTTTAATATAGATCCACAGAATATTGTGATAAGTGTTTCAGTGGGAACAAGTATGACATAATAAATGATGGGGTTTATCTATTTTATTTTTACTTTCATCATTTGGTTTTGATACCCCCAAATTCAACCCACATTTACAACCCTTGCTCTTCAGAACATATCATACTTCCATAAATCTGTCTATGTCTGAGGTAATGGTTCAAAGTTATTTGCTTAGCATTCACATATAATGCTGATTTTAAGAAATATATTGTGAACATTGCCAAGTCTGCGGTAAGGAGTGCTTAAAACCTTACCATAACTAGAGTATTCTACACCTATGCAATGCATTTTTATAGTCCACAAACAACACATCTTTAATGGGAATACTTATCATGGGGGCAGTTCGATTAAACTGCTGAAGGATTATGGCTAGCTATTTGATGTTATAGCATTTTTAGTGCAGTGCAATTAAAATCGATCCCCTCAAAAGACAAGGAGCTTTGCCTTCATAATATTTACTCTGTTTTATCCAGAAGAAAAAAAAAACAATTTGATAAAATATTTTCTTTCCATATTAATCTTGTACGGATTTTTTTAAAGATGGGAGAAGTACAACAAGAAGAGTTGTTGTTTACAAGTTTAAATGCAACGATTAATTTTAGAACACATGTTTATCAATAAGAAAAAGAATTATCAAATAAATGATACAGCATAATATACATAAATCCACGCATCCGCATTTTGCACAAAGGGAGACATTCTTCACACACATATATGTATATATATATATATATATATATATATATATATATATATTTATATTTAAATGCATATATATGTGTATATATATACATATATATGTTTATATATCTCTATCTAATATCTATCTATCTTTATATATATATATATATATATATATATACATACACACATATGTATAGAAAGACAGAGAGTATAGGGTATATATATGTATATATATATATATATATATATATATATATATATATATATATATATGCGCACTGCTGATCAAAAATTTAAGACCACTTAAAAATATTTAAAAGGAAACCTTTTTTAAAGGATAGGATCCCCCGCACCTTAATGGAAACCCTTATTTCTAGCATCCATCAAAGAATTTATGAAGTCATCAAAAGCGGTGGAGGTAGAATTCATTATTAAGTTTGATTGTTGAATGGTTTCATACACTTTTCATACACTTTTTGTACAGTTTAATAGAATTTCTTTCTCTGATCTAATAATTTTGATCATGTGTAAAAAGCCTAATTTAATAAAAATGTAAATTTAGAAAATAAATCTTTGGAATGTACTTTTCTGTTTCCATAACCTTTTAGATTTTAGTATTAGTGACCTAAAGTCGGAAAAGTTTAAAGATTTTTAAGTGGTCTCAAATTTTTGATCAGCAGTATATATATATATATATATATATATATATATATATATATATATATATATATATATATATATATAGAGAGAGAGAGAGAGAGATAGATAGATAGATAGATAGATAGATAGATATTAGTAGAAGATTGTTATCACCGGGAAAATGTTTGCTTTTTTACTATTTTCAGTATACTTCGAGGGATTACTTTTAGAAAGACAATATTCCAAACATTTACTGTTCTACATTTTTAGTTGAAAGGTCATTGTTCATATTATTATGAGCAAATGGATTTATGTTTTCATATTTAGTGTTTATTTTTTGTTTTGTTTTGTTTTTGTTTTTTTTTTCAGAATATTTTGGTCGACTTTATCCTCGGTGAATAAGTCGCCATAAGCAAGACGAAGAAAGTATGAGGGTAAATACATCATAACAGTAATACAAATAAAAATGATCAACTTGTAAATAACACCTTTGTCAGAATTAAAATCATTTGTACTTTAAGCTTAGTATGTAATCAGTTAAAAAAGAAAAATTATATCTGCGTGTTTTCTATTAGCGGTAATATTTTGTAATGCCCAATAAGGAAGGAATCCATTGTCGTGCGTGATATGAATTCATGAAAAATCATTGTTTCCGTTCCTTATAATTAATTTTCGAAAGCAACTATTGATTGTACATTTTCTAGTTTTAATTACTTTTTTCACTATGTATTTATACAATAGCATTTTTAGGGGGCTACTATAGGGGACTATTTGGATGGGGGATAAGTAAAAAGATGTTTGTTCACATTACACTTGAACTTCTGCATTTCAGTACAGTTGGGAATGCAGTATTCCGGAAGGGAGATCCAAAAACTTGCAGTTCTGGGGAAGAAACTGTTGGAGTAAAGAAACTGTTGGAGAAACTGATAGAGTGGCTTTCTTACACCTAGGAATCTCTACTGTAAAGGGGTGGGATACTTGCTTCTCGGGTTTGTCGGGGATAGTCACGTCGAGGAGGTACGAGTGTTTGCAGTTCGTCAGAGCAGCCACCATTAAAGTATTTGTAGAAAAGGCAGAGAGATGCAACATTTCGTCGATGGGACAGAGGCTGATGTTTAGATGGCAGTTCAGGACCTATCGGGTTGGCGACTCTCTTTGAACCCTGTCCAGGAGTTAGAGACAAGCAGCAGATGCATCAGCCCAAATTTGACAGCAATACTCTATACAAGGTGAATGGTGGCCTTATAGAGGAACAGGATACGTTCAGGCATAAGTAATTTTCTAGCACGGTAGAGAGAGCCAACATTCTTTTTTAGTTATTTTGCCATTTCCTTAGATAGGTGTTTATTTGTTTTCCCCTCATGCCTGTTATAGAGGGTGGTGTCATCGGCAAATATACCCATCTCCGAGACAATTTCATCAGGGAGGCCATTTATGAATATCAGGAACAATAAAGGTCCAAGGATAGACCCCTGGGGTACTTCCGCATTTATATCATATCGTTTAGATGTACGAACGTCGAGGACGACTTGGATTTTTCTCTAACTTAAGAAGGATTTAATTACATTGTGTATTCTTCCACCGATAACATATGATCTAATTTTCCTTAGAAGACCATCGTGCCATCCCAGTCAACATCCTTAAATATATCAAGGGCTACCGCTCTACCTTCCCCTGTTTAGTCCAGTGAACGGTATATACGTTCAGAGACTACAGTTAAGATATCTGCTGTTGAACGGGCTTGCCTGAATTCATATTGTTTGTCGGACAGGAGTTTAGCAGCTGTTAGGTGTTGGACTAGGGCTTGATTAACTAAGGACTCAAACATTTTGGCTTCAACTGGGAGGAGGCTAATGGTGCGATAATTTAGTGGGTCAGTTCCTTCACCAGAATTTTTAAAGACCACAGACGCGCTTTTCCAGCAGTCGGGAAAGCAAGATTCATTAAGGCATTTATTGTAAAAGTTGGAGAAAACTGGAGCAATCTCAGCAGAGCATTTTTATTAGCATAGCCGGGATGAGTTCTGGTCCACATGCTTTTGAGGTGTCTAGGTGTTTTTATGATACCATTCACCTGAGAAGGGGTGATTTTCAAATCGTCTAGTGTGGCGTCTGTCCGCAAAGGAAAGTCGGGGAGGGAGTGGTGTGCCGGGTCCAGTGTGGAGTTTAGGCAAACCGACTGGCAAGCAGATTAGCCTTGTCGGTTGCCGTGCAAGCAACTTCATGATTGTTTGATAGTGCTACATTATATTATGTCAATGCCCGTTATTTTTTAGACTTAATAAATCCAATGGATTGTTTGGACATCTTTTCACCACAAGTCTGCCCCTTGGCTATTGTCTGCAATTTACTATTTCAAGGTTTTTATTTGTACACCTTTAATCATTTGGTTTAAGGATCTCTATACTAGTCTACCTCTAAGTTAATAGCGTTAAAATGTGATTTATTAATTGTATCAGACTGTCACATTTCGATAAAATGCTTTAGTAACAGTATTGCTGTTTGTCACAGGTAAGTTTGAACTGGCATATTCAAAAATCAACCAGATAGAAAGAACACATGTAAGATTCCGAATCTTTAGAGATTGTTCAAACTAATTTACCCAAACAAGATATAATTTTATATAGATATAAGGGGATAGAATTTGCCACATTCCTACAGAGTAATATGTAAAAATTTGAGTGGTAATACGCCTGTTTACTCCATGTAAAAATTCTACATAATAATACAGTAATTGAAGCAGTAACCATTGAGTGAATCTGTCAACCCATTGTAATAAACAATTGCTGTTGGTGATTATATGGTTTCGTGTGACTTCAACAGTTTAGAAGTTGAATGTTTTCCTTGTTGGGTTAATCGTCTAATGTATGACGTAAGCCTTTTTATACTATTGATTATACAGAACACTTCATTAAATTACTTGTGTGAAAGGCAGAAGAATGTCACATAAAGAATGTGGGACAACTCACTAAAGACTACGGATTAACTATGAAACTCACATCTCGTACCTGATTTTCCCGCTCTGCATCGGCTTATGCTTACAAGATTGGTGTGGTTCGAAGAATACCTAGGTGTTCGATCCAACCAATCATCGTCCAAGCCGTCAGAAACTGGTTTTTTTCCTGATTGAATACTAAGCTACATCTCTCCAACATCCAAATCAGGTAACATTCCACAGAACAAGGGTTGCCATCGATGTCTTCTCGGACCAAGTCTGTGACACCTCTGTCTCGAAATTATAGCCTAAACAATCCGTTAGATATTTCCAAATAATCACCTTTACAGTTTTTTTGTTTCATAAACTCTACTTTTTTTTCGTTACAACAAAAATGTATTTCACATCGGCGACCACGTTATCTATCTTTCTTATTGGCTGTTTTCCCGGACCTGCCATTAAAATAAAAAGTCTATAATTCCTTTTTTACGTTCCCCCTCTTGAGTTAATTTTTAAACATAAATCTAATTTAGCACTCCGTAATACATTCTTTTGGGGGTGACTCTTTCCATCGTTGTTAGAGCTCATTCACCCCATTTCCTCAGTAAGCTTCCAACGGAAATAGTTAAGTCTCACTCGTACACACACCCCTCATTTGTCCCTTGCATAACGGTGATCGGTTCATATCTCATTTGTCCCGATAATCAATGTCCAGAGATACCTCACACTAGTTGGTTCGTAGTCACTACATTCAAAACCAATAGTTCACCTGCATAAAAATTCAAATCATACATATTCATCTGCATGATTAGTATTAGTTAACTTCTTACTTATTACCTATACATATTTAATTATTTTCTTCGAATCCAAAATATATGTAATTCTACATTGCACTCTAGAGAACCCATTTTTTCTTTTATATATTTATTTTATATTAACTTTTTTTCAGTTAACAAAACAAAAATATTAAGAAATTTACATGCGGTGTTTGAACGTACACACTATGTCGTGCACAAAAAAAAAACAACAAAACATGCACATTTTCAAGTCTTATAAAGTTCTTGGCAGACAATGAAAAA
Source organism: Euprymna scolopes (assembly GCF_053919585.1). Taxonomy (NCBI): domain Eukaryota; kingdom Metazoa; phylum Mollusca; class Cephalopoda; order Sepiida; family Sepiolidae; genus Euprymna; species Euprymna scolopes. Next base: position 190,400,230 of record NC_136484.1, on the reverse strand, counting down.
AAAAGGTAAGAAAGTTACATTCGGAGTTTGAAACTACAGACCAAGTCATGCAAAAATTATTGTATCTAAGCGAAAACATGGAAACAGGGCTTTACTGATGAAAGATAAATTAAAATAATGGTTTCGGTTATCGGCACTTATCCGGGATATTTGAGAAAAATTAAACTAGGATCTCTCACAGACCTATACACTATAGTTCTGTAAATTTTAAAGAAAATCTCTTTAGCCGTTTCGGAGTCTATAAGGGACGAACTCATGCACAGACAAAGTCGGATTTATATATACATATATATATATATATATATGTGTGTGGGTGTGTGTGTGTGTGTACGCATATCAAAAACGCTGGAGCTAAGACATGAAAGAACTAGACGTAATGAGCAAACATTAATATCGCAAATAATGTTGATGTTTAGTTTGTAGCTAGGAGGAAAGCAGGTCTAGAGTATCACAATCCTGCAGTTTCGGAAAGGACCTACTTTAATAAGAGAAATCCCGAGAGTCGATTAAAACAACGAATATACGTAGACCACTTGATTAACGTGTAAAACGAGCCAAAACACAAAATCAGGAAGTAGATGCCACTATAAAAAGGAAAACACACCGTAATTATATTTTTAATATATTATAAAATGATCATGCTAAAACTGATTTTGCTATAAGTGTTGTTGAATAGGTGGAAATTTTTAGGAATTTGGATACTCTCATCTTTACTTGAATTGTTCAAAAAATGGTTTCTCATCCATATTCGGATGAATACTAGTAGTATCAAAATGGAGACTTCTACAAAACATTATTTTATTAAAAATATGTTGAAAGGACTGGTGTGGCAAGTAGACATAATGTGCTTTAATATGCCTCCGGACCTTGCTCTTTCGCTTGTTTCCAAGGATATTTACCCAACTTGTTTGAACTGAAATTCCATTCGTAGCTCGTTTCGATAGCACTTAGTTCTTGGTGAAAACGTTCACCGTGTTCGTCACTGACACCTCTCAGGTTGTTAGAGACGAAATAAAAGTGAGCACTGAAGAAATATATCTTTAGTTACAGTTAAGCTTAATGTTTATTAAATTACGTCAGCATATCAGCTACACTATCCTTGTAATCAGCTGACTGCACGCGTCCTATAACATTTTGCATACTTCTTTGAATAATAGTAGTTTATTTTTCTCTTAGATATTTATTACATGTTAAACCCAAACAAGAAATATTCCCACTTTGCTGTAAGGGGCTACACTATGGGACATTATTTTAAGGGATGCTATTTATGAAAGTTGAGCAGCGAGATGTGTGTCTATTTTATATTTGGACTTCTGCATGTCAATACAGTCTGGAACATAATTTTCAGAGATTGTAAATATAGTCTGGAATGCAGGAACTCAGAAGAAGATTTCAAAGTCTAGCAGTCTAACGGAAGTAATTATTACAGTAAAAGGCTTTTTAACATCTAGGGGTTTCTACTGTGTAGGGGCAAGATTTTGTTGTCAGTCAGTTTCGCGAGTATTTACGTCGATGAAGGACAACGGCTTGTAGTTCCTCGGAGCACCTTCCATTTAAGTACTTGTAAAACTGAGAGAGGCATGCAACACTTCGTCAGCGGTTTAAACATAACTTATAGTGCGGGAACTATTTACTTGGCAACACTCTGCGAACCCTGTCTAAGAGGAAGAAACTAGTAGAAGATGTTTCAGCTTAAAGTTGGCACACTCTTCTATGCATGGGCGAATCGTAGTCTTTTAGATGTGCAAGATATTATCAGGTGTAAGTATCTTCTAGCACGCTAGACAGAACTTATATTTTTTCAGTGTATTTGCAATATCCCCAATGTATCTGTTCCAACTAATGTTCCCGGTGAATGTTAAACCGAGAGGTTTGAACGAAGTTCTTTAAATGAATGTATCATTAGCCATGGCCACTAGTGGTTTAGCAGGTTTCTTGTAGTTTATAAAGAAATGAAGCATGGATTTGGCAGCATTGATCTTCATAGGCATCCTCTCCAAACAGTATAAGTATCTACGACCCATTCAGTTATCCATCCTTCAATTTCGCCTTACGTACAATGTTTCCTATTTTTAAGAATGTATTTGGAACTTGGTATTGTTTTATCCATGGCTTTGATGGAACTTTTGATTAACACTTACTTAAAATAAAGCAATAGGAGGAAAACGCCAATTGTATCTTCCAACAGTAGAGAGAATTTTGCTTAATGTAGTGCTCACATTTGCTCTAAAATCTAAGAGACAGAGTAGCTTATGTGCTTTGTATAATCGAATTGTAATCACACAGCAGTTCTATTACTCTTTAATCTTCAAAAATACTCCATTGGTGCTTAGAATAATTCAGTTCCTACAGAAGTCTTTTCATTGTATCATGAGTGTTGGACATGGAGCTTAGCGGATGGAAGGTAGACGGTTTCTATTGTGAATAAGAATGCCTTTGAGGCTGTCGTTTCCTAAGTTTATGAAAAGTCCCCAGCATGTAGAAGCATATGGCTTTGTAGCGCACATGTGTATTATGAACGTTTCAGGGTCAACATAATGATCGTTTTATGGAAATAAAGTTTGAAACATAACTGTGCGTCTTTCTGACAAATGTTATCCCGACAAATAACTGGAACAGCTACCGTTACTTGCGTCTTGAACCTAAAAGTTCTGATGCATCTTAAGACAAATAAAGACATCTAATCGAGTCATTAACGGTTGTTAGTGTAAACAAATGCGCAAAATTACATATTATGGTTTTGATTGATCAGTAGCTGATGAACATTTATCCTTTTGGGCAGTGTTCGATGCGACTTATGATTTATGTCTTCTGTGGGCATAGAACCTGGCGGACTTGAACTATGTTGAATAGGTCGATATAGATTATCACCTGCTTATGATAAGTGCCATTTGCTCTTATTCTTCTGTCAGAAAATCTGTAAAAGTCTGAGGAAGCTACAGCCTGGTAGCTAAAACAATAGTGTTACTTAACAGAAAGGTTTGCGTTTAAGATACCTTACATGGTTAATATCCGCTTTGGATATATCTTTTTGCCGATTTTGCCATTTCTTTTCTATCATAAATATTGAGTTCTTTCCGTCATAAATATAGCAGTTAAATGTTTAATTATAAATCTGTGTGAAAGTTCTTATTAGAAATTATCTCGACATTACGTTATAAGGCATCTGTGACGTTCAGGAGAATTAGTGTTACGCTAATTACAACGAAAACCAATGGCTATTATCAACGGGAAACCAATGGAACACGGTTCAAGCGATAATAGAAATTAAATTTGCTCATGGTATTGAAAAAATATTGAGAGTACTGGAAACCTGGGGAAACATATTGCCACTAAGACTCAAAGAAACATCATAGGTATACACAATTCTTGGAGTATGGCTTGAATTAAAACTCCTTCCGAATGAGTAATATAATCTACTACTACTACTACTAATAATAATGATAATAATCATAATGACGATCATGATATCCGATGGAAACTATACTCCTATACCATTTTTTTTTAGTATTAAAAACCGTATTTTCTATTGGTATTTATTTGTTTCCCCATGCAAGTAAAATGTGACAGAAGGTTGTTTTTAATGTGTGGGACAACCTGCTCCCCAACAGACGGGTAAAAGGTGTACTCTGGTAGAGACAAAAAATAATGGTCACAGTATAGAGGGTTTCCCCTCCATGGCCCAAGAACAAATTAACTTAAGTGTAATATCAGAACAGGTATTACACTTTTATCTTTGTCTTTTTTCGTTTTATTTAAAAAGAAAATACAACCATATTACGAATATGCATGCACACCGTAGTAACTACGGGTCCATGTTTTAATTTTTAGCCTTGCAGTAAACATGTCTTCATAGCTCAGTCATTAACGGCAGAAGCAAAAATAAATCGTACGTTAAACGTTTTCGTATTGTTTCTAGGTAATGGAAAAGGAGTCAATTATTTAAAAAACATTTTAAAATCATTATTATATGTTGGGTCCAATATTATATAAATATAAATACGAAATCTGCATTTATCAAAATATAAAGTTTAATCATATTTTCTGACCGGGTAATGCTGAGTGCTCTGCTAGTAAGTATATAAATAAGAAGATTACATATTTTCATAAATTCATTAATACACATTCATTACATTAGCAGATTTACTTAGTTAAGAATAATGACACCAGCAATTTTTGTTTCCAATACGAAGTTTTATTTGTTCTATAAATATCTCCTCCGTAAAGGAACCTTATATATATATATGATATGATTAAATAACTTTAAAGGAGTCCACGTCATATTTGTTCCTAGGAATATGCTAGATCATTTACAAAATTATTGAATATTAACTTTCCCATGCAAAATAATACTAATAAATAAGCAAAAATAAGATTTAATTGCTACCATATGACGAATGTTTACAGCTAAGAACTAAGATCAATCTTATGTAAAGACAAAACGTTCGTGTTTCAGTAAGAATCATTTCATTACGCTTCTCATGAACAACATTTAGCCTAAATAAGACGTAAAATATATGTACTAAAAAGATAATTGTAAGATTATTTTAAATTGACCTTTCTTAGCCTATGATTGAAGGTTTTTGTTAACTGATCTATTTGGATTAATATATACACCATCTATCAATTATATTAATATTTGCATGACTTGAATGAAATAGATATTGTTGGTTGCACGTTTACTGTTTGAAATTATCTGATCTAATGCATTTTCCATTTGTCTAAGTTCGTTTGATTCATTGATCTCGTAGTATCCATACATTTTGATACCCTGTTATAATACGTCTGCCCGTTTATTAACTCCTCTTCAAGAAATGAAAGCTTAAAGAACTTTATTTCTTCTGGCTATTTTCTTGCTACATAATGCCTTGTTTTCTTCCAGGTCAATACCAATAAGCATCTCCCTTTTTCTTATATTGATCTTTCGTCTTATTAGCTCCTTACATAAGGTCGTGTTTGGAAATATTTGCAAAAAAGAATAATGTTCAGGCATTAAAAAACAAAATGAAATCAGCAAACTCTCATAGAAATCCTTTTCGTCTTTCATTACCTATTATTGTATGGTGAATTACATAATATGCTCCCCAATAATTAATGCACATCTACAAAATATATCATACATTGAAAGCTGCTTAATTGTTGGCAAGCATGATGGTGATGAGACTCTCTAGACTTACAAATATCTGACCAAACTACATAATACGTCTTTATTTGAACGCTGGGTTATACGATGAGTCCTTACTGCTGTAGAATATAATAAATAGGAATGTAAACTCTATTTTTGAACAATTGTGGTAGTGGTGATCAAAAATATACTACTATCGTTAATAGAATATGTTCACACTCTGTTTTTGTTCTTTGTGACAGATCCTATAAAACGAGTACATTAAAATAACTTCCATATCAATTTCTTGAAGATTCTAACCATGGTCAAGTGTAGAGAGTCCGCAACTGTCACTTTAGATATATGGATGTTCTTTAATGTTATTTTCAAAATTAAATTAGTTTTATCTAATCTAATCAAACATATAACATATTATTTGTTGTATGAGTTGTAGTTTATGCAAATTTTTGTCCTCAGCGTTATTATGTCGTTTATATTCTACTATGCTACTGTGGTTATGCCATCATATTCTTCTTTCTTCCGCTACATACATTTTCTGTGGATATATTACTAGAAAATTAAATTGGAGATAAAATGATGAAACAGAGGGATTAGAAGAGAGTAACCGTTTCCCTTAAGTAATCCAATTTACCTAAATTTTTATAACCCAACATAACTATTCTACTGACTGGGGTATTTTATGACGGGAGTGTGTACGTTTGTCTTATGTTTCAATTTTTGTTCTAAATACTTCATAATTGTAACTAATAGGAATATCATCTTCAACTATGACTATCATAGTGTCATTTTTACCATTGTACACTCTTTAACCATAATCCTTGATTGGCACCTGGGCCTTGATAAGTTGTGATTCCTTTGTAAAAAAAGCAAATATGTCGAAGAGATAGAAAAGACGGAACGAAAAGTCAAAACGCAGAGAAGTTGAAGAAGTGATTCAAAGGAATTTACTGAATAACTCGAGTGTTTTCTTAATAATTGGAAGTTTCTGGATATTTCTATGTAGTATTTGAAACTTTGAAAATGTTTCTATAACTATTAAACAATATATATATATATATATATATATATATATATATATATATATATATATATAACATAAGACAACAAACCGATATTGATGTAGTCAAATTATTATGGAAAATAAACTTTGTCTAATATATGAGTGATTGCTAATGGATGCAAAATGTTTTTCATCCGAGCTCTAGGGAAAATAAAGGGATTGCGTAGCAAAATAAAATTCCCAAAACAGTGAGTATCAAAGTTAATATGTTTAGTGTTTAGACAAAACAAACTTTTCAATGATGTTCAATTTCTATCGATTTCGTTTACATTTGTGTATATCGAAGTTAATATTATGAAATAAACACGTATAAACAAACGATGGATCCATTCTGTTGTGTTTACACGAGATCAATTCAATAAATATTACAGGAAACTTTCGAAGGACGATTTATTGTTGTTTTATAGAAAAGTTAAAGAAAAGGACAAAAATCAAATATAAAAGATGATATTCCTATTAGTTACAATTATGAAGTATTTAGAACAAAACATTGAAACATAAGACAAACGTACACACTTGCGTCATGAATTACCCCAGTCAGTAGAATAGTTCTGTTGAGTTATAAAATTATCATTTTCTCAGTATTTACTTTCTTTCATAATAAAGAGTAAGTTTAATTCTTATCGCGCGAGTTGCTCCTTACCGAATATTACTAATGATGGGTCCCAATAATATCTGCATATTCTTTACTCAATTTTAGTGTGCTGGCTTTTCAAAGCACAAACAACAGAAATCGTAAGTAATATTGGTAGATACCCTTTTATCTATGTATAAACACTTTTCATTAAAGCTACGAAGAAAATATTTGGCGTTTGTTTTCTCTATTAAAAAATGGCTGTTAAATTAATCTATTTTATTAAAGTTGATATCAAATCATAATTCGATCCCGGTTGAAGTGAATTAAAGTATGTAAATGAATACTTTAAACAATGACTTTCACGTTTACTTACTTATGTGAATGCAAGTAGTTCATTTAATGCCACTTGCTGGGCGTGCAGTGCGAGGAGACTTGATTTGAACATATACCATAATAAAATGTTAATTGTGATCTACTTTTCGGTGTGTTTTACTCTTGTGACAAGACTTGGCCACTGAATTCATAGGAGTTCTGCCCTATCGACGTAATAATCTAAGCCACTCTAGCAAATACCAAAATGTTACTACTTCGCCCCTGTGGTGTCTTGATGCCATAAATCACCCTACTCTAAAACAGCTGACATGCAAAAGTTAAAATATAACATGAACAAACATTCTTGTAAGATATGATCCAAAATAACTTTTTTTCTACTGCATAATACTACTTTTTGTTTTAAAATAAATTTTCATCTCAAACGAGGCACAGTCCCGCTTTGAAGTAAATGGCTACTATCGAGAACATAAGTGGCAGGGGCATTATGAAGGGGAGATGAGCAGCAAGATGTCTGTTCACATTACACTTGAATTTCTGCATATAAGCACAGTTGGGAAAGCAGAATCGCGGAAGGAGTTCCAAAGACTTACAGTTCTGAGGAAAAATCTGTTGGAGTAAAAAGTGTTCTTACACCTAGGGATCTCTACTGTAAAGGGGTGGGACTTACTTGTTTGTCGGGTTTGTCGGGGGTAGTCACGTCGAGGAGGTACAAGTGCTTGTACTTCGTCAGAGCATTCACTTTTAAAGTACTTGTAGAACAGGCAGAAGGATGTAACATTTCGTCGATGGGACAGAGGCTGGAGCTTACATGACAGTTCAGGATCTATCATGTTGGCGACTCTCTTTTTAACTCTCTCAAGGAGTGAGAGACAAGCAGCAGATGCACCAGCCCAAATGTGACAGCAATACTCCCTACAAGGGTGAATCGTGGCTTTATAGAGAAACAGGATACTTTCAGGCGTAAGTAATTTTATTTTCTAGCACGGTAGAGAGAGCCTACCTTTTTTGCAACAGCCTTGACAATGCTCTAAATGTATCTATTCTACTTCATATTCCCTGTAAACTTTAGACCGAGAAGTTTAAAGGACGTACTTTCAAGTAATGTGTTCTTGACCAGTGCTATTGGTGGCAGAGAAGGTTTCTTGTAATAATTGAAGAAAACAAGCTTAGTCTTGGCAGCATTGAATGTGCCCCTTTATTTTGTCCCCATTCTACCACAGATTGGAGGTCATTCTCTAGTGTTTCTGCCATTTCCTTAGATATGTGTTCCTTTGTTTACCCCTCGTGTTTATTATAGAGGAGGATGTCTACAGCAAATATACCCATCTACGAAACAATTTTATCAGGGAGGGCATTTATGAATATCAAGAATAATAAATGCCCAAGTATAGACCTCTGAGGTGCTCCCACAGTTATATCATATTGTTTAGATGTGCGACCTTTCTTACTTAAGGAAGATTTAATTACATTATGTTTTCTTCCAGTGATACCATATAATCTAATTTTCCTCAGAAGACCATCGTGCCATACCCTATCAACAGCCTTACATATATCGAGAGCAACAGCTCTACCCTCCTCTGTTTTGTCTAGTGAACGGTATATACATTCAGAGATTACAGTTAAGATATATGCTGTGGCACGAGCTTGCCTAAATCCATATTGTTTGTTGGTCTAGAGTTTAGTAGCTTTTAGGTGTTGGACTAGGGCTTGATTAATAAAGGATTTAAATATTTTGGCAAAAAGCGGGAGGAGGCTAATGGGGCAATAATTTAATGAGTTAGTTCTTTCACCAGAATTATTGAAGTTTGGTACCCCAGAAGCGAGCTTCCAGAAGTAAAGGAAGCAAGATTCGTTAAGACATTTATTGTAGAGCTTGTAGAGAACTGGAGCAACCTCAGCAGAGCATGTTTATATAGGCCAGCCGGGATGAGATCTAGCCCACATTCTATTGAGGTGTCTAGATTTTTTATGATACCATCCACCTGAGAAGGGGTGATTTTCAAATCGTCTAGTGTGGCGTCTGCTCGCAAAGGAAAGTCTGGGATGGAGTGGTTTGCCGGGTCCAGTGTGGAGTTTAGGCAAACCGACCGGCAAGCAGATTAGCCTTGTCGGTTGCCGGGCAAGCAGCCTCATGATTGTTTGATAGTGGATAAATCGTTGACTGCCCATTATTTACTACACTGATGTCGATTTTCCAAAAATCACGGGTTCCGTATTTCTGTGCGTGGATGCGTCTTCTGGTGGTTTAAGCGTAATCTGTCTTAGCTCTCGCTGTTACGCTCTTACAATTACTTCTAGCTTCTATATACTTTTGTCTGCTCCTACTGGACTATTTGACTACATTGGTTACTGTTGTTGGTAATCGTTGCTGTACTGCGTTAAATGAGTGTGATTTCTGTTGGAGAAAATTCTTTCACTGTTATTGTTGTAAATGTTGAGGGATATTCTTATCAGATGAAGCAACCTAGAATTGCTGTTTTTCGAGTTTCCATTTCTTAAATCTTATCGGAGCAATGCAAATGAACATGTAAATGATGGCTTTCATACTATCTTTTTCTCTGTGTTTTGTTATAATAGAGATATAAACGTCTATATTAAACTGAAGTATCTTTATTAAATTAGGATGACAAATATTACCTAATTATAAGTTGTTTAATTCAGTATATTAATAACTGCGATTTCCTTAAATTCTACTTATAACTGACAATTATTTGTTTTAGAACACGTTCCTATTTCATATGGCGCAATGCAGTAAAACATTCACGCTTTCTTTTCCATTTGATTAGCTTTAAATTCTTAGGGAATTACATTTTTATCCACCATGATCATATTACATGTGAAATCTTCCTTGAAGACAATAACTAACTGAGCAAGTTGATATGTCGGATCAAATATAAAAATCAATATCTCATATTAATTTCACCCTGCCTTTTTTTATAAAAAAATAAATTTCACACTATTAAAGTAGAAGAATTAAAACTATAAACTTAACATTCTTGATCAAATCCAATTTGATTGCGAAATATTGACTGAAAGCAATACACACTGCTAAATCATTTTTGTTTAAATAAACCTACCTGTTTGTATTTTATCTTTGTGAAAATGTTCTGAAGTATATATTGTACAATTAAAAATGAATTTGGCATTATTTAAGTTCTAAGTTTCTTACACTACTATAAACAAATTAATAAATGTTTTATATTGGTTTATATTATTACAATACACCTCTCATATCTTCTGTATGTTTTTAATATTGAATTGGTTGTCATCAGTTGGGTGACATATTCGTATAAAAGTGGAGTCTTTCGTAAGAATGGTTTTGCATGTAATAACCCGATTCAATCAATCCTAAAAACTGAATTTTGTAATCGAATGACGTTTATGTCATTGTTAATACGTCATCAGACACACACACACACATATGTATAATTATATGTATATTCAGATTGTACATATTATCTCTATAATTTGCAACAATTTAACTATTTATCTGCTGCTAATAATGCCGCTTTCGATCGAATCTTGATACAGCACAGAGTCTAAAATCAAGGGGCACCAGACCTATAGTCTTTGTTTTAATTTATATGAAGTTAACCGTAGTAATTTATTAAACCTTCAAGATTGTAGTAGAAATCTATGATAGAAAGAAAACAGCAATATTCATCGGTTGCATAGGATTCATGGGATTTGACAATAGAAAAATAGAAATATAATTTTGCACATATAAAAACTGCGTTACTATCATCTATACATGTTAGACACGAGCTAAGACAAAAGATAAAATTAAGAAAAACCTTGATGTTTCGATCTTATAATCAAACACATAAAAGCCAGGTTACTTTACCATCTTTATTATAGTGTGATTAGATTTCGTTTATGCAGTTGTTGATGATGATAATGCGATGACCGAAATCTGGTAATATTTAATTTGATTTATTTTTTCGTGTTTTTTGTTATATTATCTACCGCTTAAACTTGGGGTCTTACAACAAAGCACAACTATCTCGGACACAGAGCCAGACTGGTTTTGTAAACGCGTTGGCTGGAAAATGAGAAGAGAACAAATTAAAGGACCGAATAAAGAGACAAGATAAGAAACGGCGAGGAAGTGATACGGACTGGCGGGGTAAGAATGGGACAAAGTGAAGGGAGTTTCGAAAGTCGAGATTTTTCAATTGAGACTTTGAGAGTTCGTTGTCCAGATCACGCATAAACATTTCAGACTTACAAGTCAACAAAGTAGACACAAGACAGGAACATAATGGACACGTGTTCAATGATCATAAGATCCGCGGCAGGAATGACAAGTACATTAACTACTGACCACACCACCACAACCCCATAGATATGTCATCCTCAACGTTTATACTGTCCGGTCGGCTTCTGTTTGAAAACGAAAATAATGTTTGACGCAAAGACGCACGTGTAAGCACAGTGATATTTATAAGAGCTTACGGATATATATATATATATATATATATATATATATATATATATATATATATATATATATATTAGTTTCATATTTCAATAATAGTGTCTGGATATATATATATATATATATACGTATATGTATATATATATATATATATATATATATATATATATATTAGTTTCATATTTCAATAATAGTGTCTGGATATATATATATATATATATATATATATATATATACGTATATGTATATATATATATATATATATTAGTTTCGTATTTAAATAATAGGGCCTAGATATATATATATATATATATATATGTATGTATATATATGTATATGTATATATATATATACATATATTATTTTCGTATTTAAATAATAGTGCCTGAATATATATATATATATAAATATATATATATATATATAAATATGTATATATATATATATATATATATATATATATATATATATATATATATATATATATATATATATATATATATATATGGAAGACTCGATATTGTGCAGGATCGAATAAGGATCACCGAATGTTTCACTTTTTCAATACTTTTATTGTTATCACTATCCGTATCGTCCATTTTTTTTTTTTATTAAATCGGTGCTTTTGCTTGCTCTATTCACGGACTCATCGCGGTGCATCGCGGGAATGTTTCAGTTGCTGTCTTGATGTGATTATGTTCGCTTTAAGCCGACATTGTAGAAAACCCCCTGTCAGTTTTATGAAATTATTTTCATACTATGACTTTAATTAAAGTTTCAAATGAAAATATCAAGTACCATGCTTACATCTTGCTCCAAACTTCGAATGCACTCTTGTTTTATTGACAACTCTACTATTTATTTTATACGCGGACCTTGTTTTGGTTGTGCTGTGATAAATCATCATAACTGCTCTCCTGATGTTTTGTTTGTAAGGTGTTTATCTTATTGTCTTAATCTTCTTCTTTAATCGAAGTCATACACAGGCACACATACAATTCCATCTGTGATAATAGAATCTACGTTAAGGTTTATGCACTGATAAAGAGTGGGGAAATTATTAATAGTTGTTTCAAGCAGACGAGTGGTTTTCCTAGGGGAGGCATTAATTTGGGCTTAGACGAGCGCTCGCCATAAAAATTGCGAGAAAGCATCTTTGAAACGGAAGTAAGTGGTTTCAGGAAAAGGATAAATTACGAAGACTTTGAACTCAGTCAAGGAAAGATAAACTGATTCTAGCAGCTCCTGCTCAGATGTGGTAAAATACTCCATTTTTGGACATACTTGACTTTCATACAGGTAGTGAATTGCATCAACAGTGAGTAGTAGAACGATATCACCATTTTCCCAGCAGCCTCGGCAACGGATTTGATCTGTGTGTTCTTTCAGATTAGGAACTAAGGTCAGACCTTGAAGATTGTCAAAACATGAAGCTTCCAAAAGGCGAAAGACATACATTTCAATTGCTACCAAGCGGAGATCAGCATGGTTATGATGTAAAGATAGAAGATTGGTTTAAGATGTATTAACATTAACTAACTCTCTCCCCGTTGCACAACATGTTCAAGACCAGAGGAGAGGGAATCAAAGAGAACATGAACGTTTACGGCTTTGGAATTGTGTCCATAGATGGTAGTGCCGTCAGCATAAATGTCTACAAATTTTCTTAGGATGTAATTTAGGGGATATTGGAAATAATTGTAATATACAGGGAGACCAAACGTTGTTCTGAATTGAATGACGATCAACAATTTTCCCAATCTCCCAAAATTTTATTATTATCGAAATCAGTGAAGTCCTTCATTTGAGATCGAATCGATTGATTGCCTTAAACAGTGTATCGTGAAGAAGATTCGCATGCCTTCCAGAAGTGACAATCCGGAATACATGGTATTCATTGCACTGTAAAGAATCTACTGTCACTCTTATCAAATTATCTTTAAATTATTGCTATAGTTTTCAGACGCGTTTTAAAAGAAATTGTTAAGAAACCCCCAGACACATCAAGTATCTTCGTCTGAAATAATGATACAGCCGTTTCGAGTCAATAGGGAAAAGAACCCCCACTTACATAAATAGTTCCATTTTTCTTATAGTAGAGAGAGAAATATAACCATTATGCATAATAAATGGCGGTAACCATATTGTCTTTATTACTGAACTCTATTCAAAATTATATTTGACCATCGTGTTTGCAAGGCATGTTGCAATCGTATGATAGGAAACATAAGTTATTAAACTTATGATTTTGGATCGATGATTTATTTGTCATTATATAAATTGTCATATCTTGTTCGGTGTATTCACTTACGATGGTATTCAAAATGAGAACACTTATAAGCGTTATATATTAAGACCCCAACAAATATTATTGGACATATCTTCAAACCATTACAATACAAATAGTTTAATACATAAGTTTAATGACTAATGTTGCAAAATTTTTTAGATGAGGATTGGTTATTTGTATTATAGTTCATCGGACTACTGCTCTCATCTGGAGTGTGGTTTTCTCAACACTTCGGTTCATGTAACCTCAGACCTTCTTCAGGTTCATATTGTCGAATTCGGGAATGTTTTTGTCAAACTCGGGAATGTGGACGAAAATTCGAGCGGAATCCTTTATTTACGTCACGGTGGTAGCGTGGTCTTGTTCCGCCAGCCTAGACTGCATATATCTCATAATAATTCGCAAGTGTGTTTTTCGGTCGCTCACACCGAGGATTCAACATTCAGCATTCAGCCATGTAAATGTGGAAAGCTATATAAAAGTGAAACGTATCGTCCATTGAAAGTACGGTTATGACAACATTGAGAAGCTGTAGTACCAATTGGTAAGTAGACCTAGTATAGAATTTAATACCATATGGGAACTAGTAATTATGATCAATAAATAATATATACGAGTAATAAGTAAAAAAACATTAATATACACAAGCAATAAGTATAGAGATAGATATACATTAATATGTTGTAATTATATATTAGTGATAAATAATGGTATTTACAATTAGAAATAAATATAAGTTTAAGGTCCCTAAAATTCGTAGAATTGTTCACAAGGACCCGTGGCGCAGTGAATACAGTACTTGGAAAATCAATTCTAAAAGTGATATTCTTCTTAAGGTTGAAGGTTAAATCCTTAGTGAAGAATGCATGGCCCCTCGTGATTACACAGTGAACGAGGGATAAAAAATGACTAAGATCTGCTTTTGCTTCCCTATTTTCCCCTAACAGCCCCAAGTGACGTCAGATCCTGTTACGAATGGAAGAACAGGGCAGTTTTAAGCTTTACCATATGTGAATTTGAGTTATGCCCAATGCAAAGAAGAAAGAAATGACTAAGTCCATCATTCGTCCCCATTTAGCCCCAAAAGCTTTAAATTTTTTAACATATTTTAATTTGAGTTAAGCACCATGCAAAACTGCTAAATATACACACATAAAAAATGTTTGAAAAATATGGTAAAATAATCTCAAAAATGGAATTTTTTAGCCCCTAAAGAGCCCCTGGGGTACACCACGATTTATTGCGAAGTATAGACACACTTATATAGAAAAAAAGTTAGTTACAGCTTTTCCTAAATTTTAAAAAATTCCAAAGTATCAATTGTTTCTCATACGCACAAAAGTGTCAATTTAAGCAATTCTAAACCGAAAGGCACGCCTAGGGGTCAAACGGAGTTTCCTTGCACTGTTACTTTTTTTACTCATATCATGTTGAATGTTTGTGCAAAATTTCAAAAAATTCCAAAGCTTAGTTATTAAGAAAAGTGGGGACAGACGAACGGGAAAACGGACGAACGAACAATGTTGAATTTACAGGTTAACCCTCTTTTTGACGGGTGATCAAAAATCTGCATGCGAGCAATTATTTATAAGCGAAATTGTACCCTCAACATAAACAAAAATACAACGTCTATATACTATTGAATGTGTCGGAATTTTGTTAATCTTACTATACCGGTGGAGACCGATTCATTAAAATATATATATATATATATATATATATATATATATATATACATATATATATATATATATATATAGATATGTATGTATATATATATATATATATATATATATATATATCTCATGCAAAACAATTTGGAAAAGAGCACAAATCATTGGTTATAGACAGGCAGTTACCGCTTTTTACTTGTAACTCATAGTTTATTTCTTGAGGGCCATTCATGAAGGTAATTCGTTTTATTTAAACAGTATTGATAATGTATTTTATTCCTGTTTTTATTTATTGAAATCTGTTTGCGTACAAATGATTTTTATTCATTTGTTTGATTTTCTATCACGAGTTTCGATATATGTAATTGATTCGATCGGTTTTACGTTTAAACTCAGAAAGTTTGCAATTGACCATTTCGTACGTTTGAAAGTGGAAAGTTTTGCGCGTGAGTTCTTAACTTTTTTTTTACATCATTGTCGCCATTGTAGTGGAACTGGAAAGGGTGAAAGTAGGAACAGGACGACTTGGTGAGAATAAGAAGTACATTTATATCAAGGTTAATGGTACAGAAAAGGTCAGTAAGTACGTAGGGAGTCGTCTCTGTACGACGTCCGGGATAACTCTCATTGAGCGGTCTAGACTTGCTGGTTATATGCCTAATGAGCAAGTCGGTCTTGACGATTATGAAGGTGTGTATGTCTGCACAATAATAGGATATTGATCGAACATCATGGAATACAACAAAATTGTTGCTTTGAAAAAATATTCTGACATATTATTTAAAAAAATAATACAGTGTTCCTTATGATTACTAATACATAAATTAAAAAAAAATATTTCGAACACAAAAAAAGAAAATAATATTACAAATCAAAGTGTGTAAAATTATGAATTACATAGAAAAATGCGAGCTGGAAATGTAATACGATTAAGAATAAACTTTGAAACGTAAAATACTTGTTAAAATTGTAAAAGTAAAAACAAACATGACATTCTAGTTAATACATATATATATATATACACACACACACACACACACACACACACACATATATATATATATATATATATATATATATATATATATATATATATATATATATATATATTAATATCTTATTTGTGGGTGCGGCTTAAATTGCGGGTAATAATAGCATCTCCGGGAACTTGTTTAGGAAAATAACTTTTCAATTAATCTAGAAATGTAGGTCAATCATGCCTAAACCTGTGTATATGACTCGCCAGTTTTAAACGGAACGTGTGAAATACGATTTCAGCACAAACAATTCTTAACTCATATATGAAAATAAACGAATCGATTGAATTGTTCATGGAGCGGATGCTGCGTACAAACAATTAACGACTACTAACTTCAAATAATTCACTTTATACCTTTGTGACTGCAAATGAAATTACATTATGTTTCTTTGTTAAATTTCAATAAAATTACTGAAAATTATTCGAGGTTGATATATAAATTCTCCCGGATATATATATATATATATATATATATATATATATATATATATATATATATATATATATTTTACAAAGTTGTCACCACATATCAAGGCCAGGAAACCACTCAGGGATAAGGGTTATTGCAAGTACATTACGTTAGTGTGGAGATTTGATGAAGTGTTTACTTAAGGGATCGGTTCATTAGGAATTTGTTAACGTTGGACTTGAAGACATCCAAGTTGTATTCAAGTGGGAAGCAGGCAGACGGAACAGAATTCCACATGCGTGCAGTTCTAAGAAAGAAGCTTTGTTAATGGAATCCACGTTTTGATTTAGGCACAGATAAAGAGCGGGGAAATTTTTCACAGTGGATTCAGGAAGACGGGTGTTTTCGTGAAGGATTGGCGAGGGGGGCCAGATATTGAAGTTCAGACGAGCACCTGTCATGGAAATAACGATAAAACAAGAATAGGCTCGCAACGTCTCTTCTGTGAGAGAAAGGTTACAGGGTAGAGAAAAGGGCATCCCCCACTTAGCCACGAAGTCTATTTTGTACTCTGTCAAGGCAGGATAGGCTGTTTTTAGCAGCCCCTGCCCAGATATGGCAGCAGTACTTCATCCTTGGACGTAGTAGGCTTTTATATAGATAGAGAATTGCATCAGTAGTGAGATATCTTCTGGAGCGGTAGAAGGATCCCACCATATTTCCAGCGACGTTGGCAACATACTTGATGTACGTGTTCCATTTTAGATCAGGAGTAAAGGTCAAACCCAGAAGCTTGTCAAAACACGGGACCTCTCCCAGACGATGCCAGATGGCACCTTATTCTTAAAATATTACATAAAACTCAGCAAGAATACCGACTGTTGAATTTCTAGATTAGACAAATGTTTTTTGTGTGTATGCACGTCGGAAAGAGATAACATAAGTTATTTCCCTGATTTAGCAAAGCACATCGCATTCTTTATCGATGCTTCATCTTCTAAACCGAAAATAACTTACTATCTTTAATGGAAATGAAATACTCTTTTATTTTTTATCGTGTTGTCAATTTGTTAGGTTAATCTATCTGTAACAAATGCCGATCGTAGATCAGTCGAAATATTGACCGCTTTTTGGCTGTCAGTTTACTTACGCGGTTATGTCTTTGATGAACTATTTTGCTGTTTTTTTTTTTTGTATTTCAGTTTTTTTTTTACTTAGCTTATTTGTCCTTCGTTAAATCCTCTGAGATTTACTTCGTTTTTATAATTGTATCAGTGCATTCTCCTATATCCGATAATAGGGAAAACAATATAGTCTTGATTAACTTGTATGTTACATTAGCTGCATCCAATACTGTCGGACGAGATTAAATTTGTAATGATATTACGTTTTAACTGTTTCGTTAAATAGGATTTGCTCGAATTGACACGTGTTGAAATTGAAATTACATTCAGTTTAGGACAATGTAAATTTTTTAGTATAGAAAAATGCTGAAACAATCGAGATAAAATGATTTCTTTTATATCCCGTAGCAATGTATAGGGTGCAGGTTGAAACAAATGGGCGTACTTGAATTTCTTGTAAAGATAATTTGGATTTGTGGTGATTATGTAGAAAGTGCATTTCTGAACGGAAAATAAGTCGCCCGTATAAAGGTAACCACTCGAAATTCTTTAGCTTTTCAACTTTTTTAGTCAAGAAAACAGAAGTCATTATTTCATTCTTTCTCTTATATGTATTAAATCGACTTACTTATCATTTATTGCTGTTTTGATGCTCAGAGTAAATACTGCTATCGTTTGTCAGTTACAAACAATTCTACAATCAAGATAGTGTAACTCACGTAATCCAATTAAACCAGTATCTACTGATTAATACTTTCAAAAATAGAGCATTATTCATGTATACCCTAAATGAATAAATCTACATAATTTTGTATACTTTTATTTTCCTTCTTTATTTACTTATATATATATATATATATATATATATATATATATATATAATTTAAAGAAGATTAGAACAATAGTCTAAAGAGCTGAGCGTATTTCAATGTAACAGTGAAATTACTAGTTTAATTAAAATACAGGAAAGAGAAAGGCTCGTTGTAATTTAGATATATAATAGGTAAATGTCCTAGAGCTTTAAAAGGGAGTACCCCTGGTACATATGGGGTAAACCTCCAAAAAATACTCTTTCTATCTTGACAGAACATCTACTTAATACTTAACCCTTATCCTAGAGAGCCTTGATAAGTGGTGACCCTCATAGTAAAAAAAAAGTGATAAGGGTGCAGATTTTCACTTTGAAGATTATTTATGATTTATTATATTAATATTATTTTTATAAAATAAAAAGACATCACCTGATTTGAAATACTGAAATGTTTTGATATCCACACGAATATTCAAGGCAAACATTGCAAAAACGAAACATTTTCAGTATATTTTTGTCTACAAATTTGATACAAAACGCTCAAAAAACCGCTTAAGCATTTCATCTAATTTTTGCTTGACTACTTAATAAGTCAAAACACAACTATCAGTAGGTGCCATTTTTTAATATTCTGAGAAAACTGAAAAATTGATCTACCCTAATATATATATATATATATATATATATATATATATATATATATATATAATTTAAAGAAGATTAGAACAATAGTCTAAAGAGCTGAGTGTATTTTAATGTAACAGTGAAATTACTAGTTTAATTAAAATATAGGAAATAGAAAGTGCTCGTTGTAATTTAGATATATAATAAGCTCGATAGTTAAATGTCCTAGAGCTAATTGAATATTAAGTAATGTGATTTATAATTTAAAATTAAAAAATCAAATTATAATTAAATTAAAAATCCGTTTCATAAGAAGGAACAACAACAAAATCAATTATCTATACGATCGTTTCGGAAAACAATGCTTTTTATTGTGGTAGACATCAAGTTACGTACAATAATTATTACATATAGTTTTTTAATAAGCAAGGTCTCCTCGTCAGCAAATTTTGAAGGTTTTTTTTTATTAAATTTAAAAGACACCATAAATAAACCTAACATTAAAAGTAAGGCAGATGTATCTAAAAAAATTGAAATAAAAGGCCTGGATTAAAAATATATAAGAAAAATAATATGGGTTAGGGATAGAAAAAGAAATAGAGTAAAATATGGATTTTAATTTAAATTATAAGTTTGCTTTAAGTACAACATTACAAATATATACATGCATATATATGAAAAAATAGACATTTATATACATATACATAGATATACAGGTATATACACAAAAATATATAGAAATTTACCTTTTAATTTTTCGCCTTTTGAAATCAGGAACTATGGTTAAAATACTCATTTAGATGTTTGCTATAGCTTTTTACTTTATTGAATGATGAATTTTAAAAAGGGGGGGACGCCCGTGCAATAAATTATTTCCGTTAGCGTACTTTTGATTTAAAGACGCTACGGTTTATATTTCGAATGTTGTTTGTGTAATTACATAATGTAAGGGGGGATGGTTAGTCATATTTTCTTTACTTCTTTTTATTTAAAGGGTGTAAGGGGGATAATTAGTCTAACTTAATTTATTAAAAAAATGTAATCTATTTTTAATAATAAGTAATTTTTAATGATTTAAGGTGGTTTATATTTATTAAATTTAAACCAACTTTTATGACAGCATGTGAATATTAGTTCCTGTCTTGAATTTACTAGTGTGGTTGCATTTTTTATATTTTAATATTTTAACATTTTTAGGGTCTATTTTGTACATAGTGCACATAATTTATCTCCTGGTTTATATGGTTTGCAAGACTCAATTACTCACCATTTTAAGTTGAAAGAAATATTGCTATTTTTTAGTTGCCAAATATAGTTGGATAGAGTAGTTTGGTTTGACAGAGAGTTTTTTTTAAAAGAATGTTTGTGCGTTGAAATTCTATGTTTTATTAGGCCAGATGTGGAACCAATATATATTACCTCTTGATTATTATGGTTATTTTCCGTTAGGTCTGTTGCTGGATTATTATATGGTGGGTTGGTTTGTAATTGATCGATAGATTGGTTTAAGTTGGTGTCATTATGTAATCTGGTAGTTGAGTTATGGCTGTTAATAGGTTCATGTAGATTTGGCTTTTTTGATACTGTGCAGCTATAGATAACATTTTTAATATTACATGAGCCTTGTAGGGGACATTTATTTTTTCTTCTACCTTTACAGTCCGATGTATTTTGTATAGTTGTATTTTGTAGTTTATTAATTTTCTTATTATTAGAGCTAATTATTTTTTGATGAAGGTTAGGCATAGTAGAGTAAGAGACTTTGATTGTGTTCTTATTGAACATTTTATTATATCTATGGGGGGGCTTTAAAGTTCTTATCTAATATTTTAAAAAATACTCTGGCTATGTTTGTCTCTAGGTTTTTGGAATATGGAGGGTTGAACCATAGGGTCTCCTTATGTATATTCTTTAATTATAATTTGATTCTTAAATTATCAATCACATTACTTAATATATATATATATATATATATATATATATCTATATATATATATATTCATATATATTCATATATATATGTATGTATGATACAAGTATATATATATATCAAAACGTATATATATGCATACACACACACACACATATATATATATATATATTTACTAGCAAACGTAACCCTCGTTGACTGGGTTAAAAAACAGCCTACAGAAAATGGACCCTGATTTATTAAAGTACTAGCAGGGTACCAGGCGTTGCCCGGGTGTTTGTAGGCGTGTGTGATGTTAAATAAAAAAGACACCAGGGGGGTTGAACCCGAAGCCCTGAGTCGAAGTTTGAAAATAAAATCGGCCAGCCAGAATGAGTTAGTGAAAGATATTTGAAAGTCGTCGAGCGTTACGACGACGATGTAAGCATTGTTATAAGCGAAGTAAGAAAAAAACAACGTTTTAATTAAGCGGGGGGATAATCAAAACATAAAAAAAACACACAAAATAATCAAACGTAAGGCAAACGAACGTTGAAAACAGAAAACGAACAAGTGAAAAATGGTTTAAATGAGCCTGTTTCGATATTAAAATTAAAAAAAAACGGTGGATACCCGAGTGTCGCTAAGAATAAGCGAAGTAAAAAAGAAAAACCAGGAAAACGAACGTTACGTGAAAAATGGCTTAAATAATACAGTGTTCAATGTTTAAATTTACAAAATCGAAAAAAAAAAAACATCTCACACCACGATTCGAACCCAAAACGTTTAGATAATGAACAAACGAGTTAACCAACTGCACTAAAGCGACGTAGATGAAATGTGATCGGTTTTCACCTATTTAAAGTAAATCAGGTCACGGCGTCATGGCGTCATCTGACGCATGCGTAGAATCGGTCATCGTTATGAGAAACCCGTTTTTGTTGACCCCCCTTCCCTGTGGAAAATTGTCGATTTCGGGGTGAAAAAGTTAACGTTTTTGGCCAATTGTTTTAATATTTTGCAAGCGAAGGATGGGGCTTCGATATGATTCCGAGTTTGTGAATTTTCGTCGCGTGTGTCGAGAATTTTTAACAGACACACAAACATACACACATACATACACACAAACAAACATACATACATACATTTTCGCTTATATATATATATATATATATATATATATATATGTATATATATATATATATAGATGATAGGTTATGCAAAGTAAGGGTTGTAAAGAGATAGCTTCGAATTCGGACGTATCAAAACCAAAGCAAAATATGATGAAAGTAAAAATAAAATAGATAAATCCCATAATTTATTATACCATACCTGTTCACACTGTAACACTTATCACAATATTCTCTGGATCCATATTAAAACACCTTGTTGAACTTTGTGACATATTTCCATTCTTTGGAGGTCAAGCGCGAACGAACACCCCATAAGTTTATTATACTATATTTCTTCAAACTGAAACACACTTATCAAATAATACTTACGAAGATAGATATGAAAAGTCTTTATAAAATTGTGTGCCTTCTTCTATTCTATGGAGGCCAGACGCAAACGCAGTCCCAACAATTTTATTATACCATCCCTATTTAAGTTAAACATACTTACCAAAATATTATTATGTACATCTATGTCAAAAAAACTTGTAAACGTTTTTTTTAAATTTGTAATTCATTTATTTCCATACTTTGTGGACCACGCGCGAACGCAGACCTCACAATTTTAATGAACCACTGTTATGCCAGATAAAACATACACATTCCTGTGTCTCGATACATCTATCATTATATATAATCAGTTTTTTAAATAGTAAACAATATAGGAACCTATTCGTGACCAGACACACACACATATACATTCAGCTTTATATTATATATATATATATATATAGAGAGAGAGAGAGAGAGAGAGAGTGAGAGAGAGAGAGAAGAGAGAAAGAGAGTGAAAGAGACATACACGAGTAGCGATGCGAGCAAATCATCAAGGTTAGGTACTGAGTACTCATTACCTTACACCCTTAATATATGTACACTCTTATTGAATAAATATATATATATATATATATATATATATATATATATATATATATAGTCATCCACATAGAGTACTGTTTCGCTGTTTCACAGGCAATGACCTTAATACCAGGATTGAAACCCGACCGTTTATACGTCAGTCAAGGCTCCTAACCATTACGCTATTGGCGGCTGCTTGAACGAGTAGTGTGTTTAACGATGTTTTGACATCGTCCGAAATACCTCCGCTCGATTTGTTCACACAAAGAGCATCGCTTATATTCAAATGGTAATTCGTGTTTCACTTCTCAATATGCTCAACTCAAGGTGAGGAGCATTATAGTCATCCACATACAGAACTGTTTCGCTTTTTCACAGCTCATCAGTGCGGCTAGACAGGCAACGCCCTCAAGCCAGGATTGAAACCCGACCGTTTGTACGGCAGTCAAGGCTCCTAACCATTAAAACTATATATATATATATATATATATATATATATATATATATATATATATATATATATATATATATATATAGTTTTAATAGTTTTAATTTTAATTTTCTTTTTTCATTTACTTTATATATATATATATATATATATATATATATATATATACATTTATATATTGATATATATATGTGTATATATACATGTGTGTGTATGTATACATTTATGGAGACATATATATATATATATATATATATATGCATTTATATATTGATATATATATATGTGTATATATATATGTATATATACATGTGCGTGTATGTATACATTTATGGATACATATATAAATATATATATATATATATATATATATATATATATATAAATGTATATAATATAAATACACATCGAGAGAGGGGGGGAAAGAAAGAGGCATACACTGATTATAAAATGCAGCAATGCTAAACAAACCATCTAGGTAAGATGTTCACTCCAGTCATGCCACCGACATAAAAAGTGGCATGCTCTTAAAGCAAATGTTGGTTACGGTAGAAATTTCCTAATTTCGGTATCATTTTAACGGTTGCTGATATCTAAAACTCTTTAAATACACGCATATATATATATGTATATACACACACACACACACATATATATATATATATATATATATATATATATATATATATATATATATATATATATATATATATACGATTATATTCCTGCATGCGCATCTATAGCATTTCGCTTTGTTCTCATAAATGATAAAGATTTTGGGGAAAAAATATTACTTTTATTAATTTTCGATCTATATATTAATAGTCTAATATTTTTACCGTAAAACTCATCTTTGTACTTATTTTAATTACGCATGTTCATCAGTTTAAGATATATATTTTTTTTAAATGATGTATTAGCTTTTTATCATTTTATATATTTATGACAGTGTAATAGTTCTTATATAACATTTTCGTATTTACTTATGAATTTTTAAATATTTTTTATTAAAATAACATAAACGCACACTGCACATACATTTACTATGTTATATACTACATTTCTTGGCCAAGATCAAACTGTAGTATATGTTCTTCAAATACGGCACTTCCATTTCTCGTTCTCTTTCAGTGGAGGAGAAACCCTTCACGACTGAGACAATTTTTATTTTTTCACCTTTTCTCCACATTACAAAACGACCCTGGTGTCTAACTCTGCCTCGTGGGGAGGCATTGAAAATTGGTACTGTACAATTATTTATTATGTTTTTTTTTTATTTCTAATATATATTATTTTCACCTTTCTAATATTTGTATACATCCACGTGCAGGCTTTCGTATATTTAATACAAATATTGTTATTCGTACGGATAATTCGATTCGTTCTTCTGAAAAGATCCTCATGCAGTTATGTGTCAGAGTTGCCGACCGTTGCAATCATATTGAAGTGAACATTTTGACAGTTTACGAGTTCGGATGAATGAATGTATCATAGCGTTAGTTTGAACGATCCGAATTACATGTCTGCGCTTCACTCAGTGTCAGGTGTGATGGTCCAAGTTCAAATATTGACATATTCTAATCATACAATTTATACTCACCGATCGATTCAAAACATGGTAACAGATATAGCAACATCTTATGGGTAAATTATCAAAACATCCTCCACATCATACTA
Source organism: Euprymna scolopes (assembly GCF_053919585.1). Lineage (NCBI taxonomy): Eukaryota > Metazoa > Mollusca > Cephalopoda > Sepiida > Sepiolidae > Euprymna > Euprymna scolopes. The sequence goes on along the minus strand of NC_136484.1, from coordinate 190,374,666 downwards.
AATACAGATATGTCTTTATGGATATATAATGCAATGCTTCGTGTCAAATTTTACATTTGTACACACATGCAATTTCCGTCTCCATGTATATGCATATAAATTATTGCGAGACGAGACATTATATCATTTATCTATTTGCAGTATTTACTAAATCTATATTCAATAAGTGGTTAGAGATTAGCAGTATTAGTATTACAAGTTCACTAGCAGTATAAAATATATATACATAAAATAAGATATACAGAGATGTATATAAATACACAGACATGATGGAAAATAGATTCAACAGTAAATGCTTGCCTAATATTACTATATGCTTATGCAGATAAAAAATAGTGCTGAAATAACTTAGAGTATCTCATGAAAAATGCCTCTCAAAATATTGAAGCATGTCAGGAAAGGAAGGTGCTATTATATTTTTTAAAACACGAATAAATGTGGTCTTAGTCAAGCAAATTACTATGCAATACCAATTTCAGCTTTTCATAGAATGGTCGTACAATTCACAAGAGAGCAAAGAGTGCACCTCAGACTTTCAGAAAGAACCTTGCATCTTGTAAAACAAAATGTTAAAGTGGATACGCAATGCAACAATACCACTATCTGGTATCAATCCCAACGCATCTGCCAGGTACATTCATAAACTGACGTTAAATGGGCTGGTAAACAGCAAAACAAAATAAACCAAATACAATACGCAAAAATCCAGCTAGAATTCGTCACTAACAACTTTCTCTCGATAATTCCAGCACGTCTCTCCCCACTGCCTCTGCTAACAGACATTTTATCAGAAAACTGACCTTATTCCATTTGAATACGTGTGCAGTGGAGGATGAGATCTCGTGAGATTCAATGAGACTACACCTTATAAATCCATGGCTGTCATCTTTAATTTCTCTTTCTCTCAGATCCCATCCGAAGGTAAGTTGTATAACGGCACGACACACACACAGGGGCCCTTTCCTCTTTGATTATTGCATTCAACTCTACAGCTTATATGGTAGAGCTACGAGAAAAAAAAAGCCCTCAATTTTATCTTGTTAATATCAAGCGCTTAAATAGTTGATGGAAAGACTTATGACCTTTTGGAGCAATGTCATTTTCTGATGAATAACAATTTTTGTTTTTATTTTCCGAGAGTGGAAGGTTATTGGGATTTAAGCTCCCTCAAAGATAGTCTGACTTAAAAAGATTGTAGTCAATGCTGAAACATGTGAGTTTCTTGGTTATTATATAGGGTGCAATTCGGAGTGAAGGTCGGTCAGAAGTGTTAAAGTGGGAACGAAACATTAATTCTGCTCAATATGTTTTAATATCACATGAATGACTCCCAATACGATTCTTAAGTGGTAAAATGAACCAGGTTAACGCGTTGTTTATGGAAGACAGGATCTTATCACTCTGCTAGAGAGACACACCATTTGTTTAAATGTTGTTTACATGGGATTATAAAACTTTCATGGCAAAATCAGTCCCCGGATATAGACACAATTGAAAACTTTTAGGGAATAAAAGACGGCGAACTTAGAATTTTTTAAGTTTAAACTTTTAGCATTATTAAGCATTTAACATCATTGCGTCAGACATGGCAAGAAAATCCCTATGATAATAATAATCAACTGTCCAACCCTATGCCTTGAAGGATCGTAGTATTAAAAACAGCAAAATTAATATTAATTTTTGATTTTGCTCAATAAGTTTAATGTTTAATGAAATAAATATTTCTATAGGTGTCTAGTGCTCCTATAATGTCTGTGTATGTATATAATAGCTATTATAGACTAGACAAAGCCATGTATTGGTATGGATAGATATATTCGTCGATGTAATAGGGAAAGTTGGAGGAGGAGTTTCTCATATCGAGGTGTATAGAAGTCTAGTTATTCTCATCAGAAAGCCGGTGAGGTGTTATAGTTTGCGAACTTTCGAGGCGACATGCAACTAGGGGTTAATAAAGGGATAATAATGGTGGTGGTATAAAGGGGGGTGATGGACCGGGGTTTAGCAGGGTATTTAGGCATGTTAAACTAATGTATGGTAATCTAAATAAAGTGTGATAAGCGAGAAATTAGACACTTTAAATATTGCAGATAACAGACATCTATGATAAAAATATATATAATATGGATGAGGATTATAACCACGTAAACTATAGGCGTAGGAGGAGTTCGCTGAACACCGGGTAGACAGGTGATAACGATGAAAAAAAAAAACAAGCGATAAATGTTACGAGATTGTGGAATTAAAATAAAATGCAGTAGTAAGTAGATTAATAAAATCCAATAAATTAATATAAATATAATAAGAGATAAAAAGTAAAGACATGGTATGAAGAAAACAAACACTATCTATCTATTTATCTCTCTCTTTCTATCTCTCTCTCTCTCTCTCTCTCTCTCTCTCTCTATATATATATATATATATATATATATGTATATATATATATTTTATTTATATATATATAATCATAATACAGGACATTAATTAGGGTTTATACAACTGTTTATTTTAAGATACAAGGCGAGGAACTTCTCTATTGATATCTTGGAATTCTCTGATCCCTGTAGGAATGTCTCTACATTGTCTGTGCATTATTGTACGGAAGGGTGCTAGGTAATATCACTAAAACAATATATATATATACATATATATATATATATATTTATATATATATATATGTGTGTGTGGGGGGTGTTATGAGGTTAAATAGTTATAAGAACGAAGGAACACGGGGCTTTTAAGAACGAACCTGCATTCACATATATTAAAGGCAAAAACAGATGGAGCAATACCCTTTCTCAACGGTTGGTTGTTTGCAACCGACCGGGTTGTGCGCGTGCCAAACCCAGACTGTCGTGCACCGGTACTCTATACTGGAAGTGACGTCATGAGATTGTCCATGATTCCCATTGAGGGGCGTCCCCAACACCCCCTCCTAAGCGTTTTGTTCGAAAAAGCTGTCAGTACCTCTTCCTTTCAAGGTTTACTATCAATTTCCAGTAAACTTTATCCTACGGAACGACCATCGTAGTTCAGGTGTTGGTTGAGGTGGTTCAAGATCAAAAAGTTTAGAACCCACTGTCTATCGGCTCAATTTGCAATAGTGGACTGTCGCTGGTTTGAACTGATCGATATCTCCTTGGTTGTTCCTGGTGAGGTTTGTTGGTATATGTTGGTCCTTGAATGATATATCCATGTCGCCGACGCTCTTAATAATTGTACCCCCCACCCTGAATGATATGTTGTTTTTATAACTTTTGAAAAGCATTTCACCTGGTATGCAACGTTTACTGGATACATAAGTGGTCACTAGTGGCCTTGACTGTTTGGGTAACAGCTTGTCAAAAACGGATCGCATTTTCCGCGCCAACATCGATTGTACAGGAAATACTGCTCTTGGTGTGTTCGGGTTAGGTGTAATCGTATAGACGTGTAGAAATTGTTGAAGTGCTTCATATGATCCCACGCAGTCGGGCGATTCTATTTATAAACGATGTCGCTAGGAACTGACGAATCGAATTAATTCACATTCTGCTACCAACCAATCAGACACCATAATTTATCCATAAATATTAAACCTTTACTGTAGCAATTCCGCATGTCTTTCCGTCTCGAGACGGTAAGAATATTTTGCTCTGTGGAACTGTCTACTGCAAACAAATCACCTCTTAGAACCTTTGTGTTACAATAAACCATCGGAAACTGTTCTGTCTACTGCAAACCAGTCACCTCTCAAAACTTGTTTAGAACAACGAACCATCGGAAACTGTTCTGAATCTAAGTATGGCTTACGCCTCTAGTGCTTATGGACCCAGCGTGCGTCTATGTTTCGATGGATCCGAATCAAAATTCGAATTTTTGTAGGTTAAATTTCTAGGATATCTACGAATCCAAAAGCTACACAAAGTACTTCAAACACAACCTGAAAACAGAAACGACCCCGATTTCATTGAAAAGAACACACATGTTTTTTTGTCGAATTAATAGTGTTTAGATGACCGAAGTCTATCACTGGTAATGAGAGAATCCCTAATGCATTGAACATATTGAGAGATAGCATTATTTATCGAAAGGAAAAGCCAAAGTTATTTCTTTATATACTGCACTGATCTCTCTAAAACGAATGGAAGCTGAAACTATTACTGATTATATTATAAGAGCCGATTTCAAAACCCATGACTTCTAGCCAATTCAAGGAAGCACTCAGAAGTTACGAAGAAACTGAAAAAATGATCACAGAAAAAACGAATCAACAAATATCATGAAATTTAAAAATACATAAATAAAAACACCAAAATTAAATTATACCTATGCCAGGAATAATAACCGCAACTTTGCCATAAAAAATTTTTCTCCTAAGAAAAGTACAAAAATTATTTGCTATAATTGTGGACGATCTAATCACAAGAGTTTCCAATGTAGAGACAGGACTCAAAATGGCGACTCCATTAAAATGTAGAGAACTCTGTTAGCGAACATACATTTTTTTTTATTTTCGTGTACGTTTAATGCTTTAACAATCAATAATAATTTTCTTCTCGATTGTGGCGCCACGGAAAATGTGATTACAAAGGAATCTGGTTTTATCAATTTTGATCCCAACTCTAAGCCACAAATCATTTTGTAGAACTATCTGACAGGAGTCGAGTAAATGATATCATTTTGAAAAGAGGCGATGCTAAAATCTCGCTATAGAACAATAAAGGTGAATTGTGTTTCTGTATTCTAGAAAACGCTCTTCTAATCTCAAAATTTAAACAAAATATATTTTCTGTACAAGCTGGCACAAAGCAAGGTGCAAATATAAACTTTAGCCCCAATAAGTCAAAACTGGCATACCCGAATGAAACTGTATTTGACATTAAAGAAAATGGAATACCATATTATTTAAATAGCATAGTCCCATCGAAAACCGCCTGCCATGATCTACAGACATGCCATAAAATTCCTGGACATTGCAATATTCCTGATAGCTCAAAAGTTGTCGACTGTAGTTGATGGAATGAAAATACAAACATAAAAAAACTTCAACTGCGGCGTCTGTACGAAAGGGCAAATTACAAACTATCAAAGCAAGATAACAGAAAATAAGACCAAAAAAATCCTATCAATGGTGCATTGTGTCTTGATCGATCCCGAATAACCGATGGCCAGAGATCATTATAGATATGTGTTGAATTTCGTTGATGACCATTCAGGTTTAATAATGATTTACTTTTTAAAGAACAAATCTGATACCCTGCTCGCAACTAAAAAAAATATTTAGCCGACATGGCGCCCCACGGTGAAGTAAAGTGTATGTGCTCTGGCAACGGTACGGAATTTACCAATAAAGACTTTGAACTTTTACTAATTAACCATAATATCAAGCATGAAGAATCAGCTCCTATATCGCCACACCAAAACGCGACTGCTGAAAGAGCGTGGCAGGCACTTTTTGAAATGGCAAGATGCTTTCTAATTGAAAGACAACTCCCCAAAAACCTTTCGGCGTACGCACTTATGGCGGCAGCCTATATTCGCAACAGGTATTTTAACAAAACACTATCTAAAACTCCATATAAATCTTTCTGTGGTAAAAAAAGCAAATTTAAGCAGAATGCATATATTTGGTTCAACTTGCTTCGCATATATAGATAAAAATAGTAAATTGAATATTAAAGCCGACAGCGGTATATTTCTTGGATACGATAAAACAGTCCAGCCAATTTAGTATTTTTCCAGAGAAAAATGAAATAAAAAGAATCCGATGTATAAAATTCAGACACGTTTCATTTAACAGACGAAAACCCGTCATATGAAGAAGATGCAATTATATTTCGTAAAATAATTTAAACAAACGAAGGCAATAAAAATAATGGAGACAAGAGTGATGATGATGATGATGATGATGATGATGATGATGATGATGATGATATCCCAAAAGAAATAGAAGGCGACCCGATATTTTTGTGGTCGACAATATAAAAGATTATCAAATCGACTATAGCTATTCAATGGAAAATGCGCCAAAAAGCCTTAACGAAGGAATTAATTCAGAACATTGTGATGAATGGAAAATTGCCATGAAAAAAGAAATAGATGCCTTAACCGAAAATGATACCTATACGGTAGTGCCTCTCCCAAAAGATAAACATGTTATTTCTACAAGATGGGTCTTTACAAAAAAGACTACATCATAAGACGTAGAACAGTACAAAGCTAGTTTTGTTGCTAAGGGTACTCTCAGATTTACGTTATAGAATATTTTTCTACGTTTTCACCGACCACAAACCTAACGACAATCAGAATTTTACTGAAAATCTCATCACAATATGACCTAAACATCCATCAAATGGACGTAAAAAAAAACTTATTTGAATGCCCCAATAGAGTGTGAAATTTATATTACCCCTCCAGAGGGATTTTTAATGAAAAATAAAAATAGCGAGTGGCAACTTAACAAGTCATTATATGGTCTACAGCAGAGTGCTCAGTGTTGGAATACAGTATTTCATGATTATATTATTAAACAACAATTAAGATAATGCAATGTAGACCCCTGTTTATATACTCGACACAAAGTCGTTAAACTACTGATTTTGGTTTTGTGGGTCGATGATACTTTAATCGCATCAAATTCTCATATAATGTTGACCTATGTTAAGAACAAATAATAAAAGTTTCAAAATATCCTGGTTTCTGGGGATATAATTTACTCAAAGCAAAGGTCATGTTAGGATGAATCAATCGAGATACATCGACAAAATACTATTAAATTTGGAATGGGAGAGTGCAAGAAACGGTCGAAAATGATATCAATATAAACAGACACACCGAATCTGAAATAATAAATGATAAACAACACCGCGAAATTATAGGTAGTCTTGTATATTTAATGACTGCGACCAGGCCCGACATATGCTATACAGTAACAAACTGCCACAAAAATTATAACGATCGGTAATGAAAAATTTAAACAGAGCTAAACAAGTCCTACGTTATTTAAAAGGAACTAAAGAACATAAGATAGTAGTTAGAAAATGAAAAAAATCCCCTAAAATTAGAAGGATTTTCGGATTCAGATTGGGGAAACGACGAAGATCGAAAGAGTACAGCTGGATATTGTTTAAGGCTCTCAGAAAATGGACCTATTATTTCATAGAAATCTACAAAGTGACATATTTTAATTCTCTCTACGTGTGAAGAAGAATTTATCGCGATCACACACACGACACAGGAAGCACTTTACCTTAAAATATCTTAAGACTATTTTAGAACCAGAATTAACAAAAAGCCCCGTAGTAATTAATTGTGATATTAAAGCCAGTATAGTCTTAGCGCAGAACACAATAATTAACCAAAGATCTAAGCATATAGATATAAACCACCATTTAATAAAAAAACGAGGTGAAAAAGATATCCATTATTTTGAATTACATATCATCAGAACAAAATATCGCTGATGTATTCACGCAACTCGCAACAAGATTAAAGTTAAAGCTTTTTTTTTCAAAGTTCGTTGGGAAATTCGACTGAATATTTTTTTCTTATTTTTTTCACGGCCCTGTATGTATATGAATTTCTATATATAAAAAATAGTCCTGGACAAGATGTTAAACTGGATCCATTTTATTTGTATTAACACTTTAACCTAATAATGCGTAACTAATACTTGTGCTGCAATAAAACAAAACATTTTTTTTAACAAGTCACTTTTTTAAAAACCTCTTCTTTGTAATTTTCCTTTTCGACAAAATACTTTTGGCTTGCTTATTTTAAGGCGCGCGGGAATTACAATTGACTTTTATTTATTTTTCTTTTGTGCACATTAGTTTTCTTTCTTATTCTTAAAGAATGTTCTATTTTTTGCATTGTTTTAATTAATAAAAAAAACTCTTTAAACGGGTACATATTGCACGCAAGTTTATCTTTATGTATATTTATTTATATGTATGCGTTTTTTTTCTTTTCTGTTTTTTTTTAACTAGTCACCTCTCAGGACGTGTGTAGAACAACGAAGCATCGGAAACTGTTTTGTCTCCTGCAATTCAATCACATCTCAAGACTTGTTTAGAACAACGAACTATCGGAAACTGTTCTGAAACTAAACATGGCTTACTTAAAATTGTAACTAGAGTTGTTTATCACGTTTTTGTTTTTAATTTCCTCAGCATTCTGCTGCTGGTCATCTATCTTTTAATGTTTTTTCCAAACACACGAAAAATATTTTTTCGTTTTTTACTGGAGAAGAGAGATAAAAAAAATAAAAAATAAATCGTCCTTTCCTTGAGTATGTGCGTATGAGGAAGACGCAATTTATCCCTTACATCTTGGTAAAAACGTTAAAAATAACCCAATATGAAGATGGATTAAAAAAGTTTACTAGCGAAACAAAAACCTAAAAATGTAATGTGATACAATATCATTGCAAAAGGATAAAAATACTTGTATAATTGTCTGGAAGTTAACCAACATGACTGTTTTTTATGTGTGTGGTTGGAGGGGATTTCTCCCACGCGGAAGAAAAAAAAATGTTAAGTTTAGAACCGACAGTTAAAAATTGAATATTTAAGAAAATTCCACTCATTGAAAAACTTATCTTCCTTTTAGTTCAAGTAAAAAGAAAACGGATAAAAGACATTTCTCTGCCGTTAAAATATTGAATAAAGTAAGCAGCAACAAAAAAGCAAAAAAAAATGTTCACTTCATTTAAAAAAAATGTTCAAATATGCATACGACTAAACGGGTAACATTTTAAGATAGAATTGTTCTCGCGGTGAAAATTGGGTCAGCATTTTGCTCTTTTTTCGTTCTTCTTTCAATTTTAATTTTAAACACCAAAAAATGTGTTTCGTACAATCCTTTTCAATTAAAATATACACACAGAAAGCTTACTTACAATTGCGTCGATAAATTTGTCTTGTGTTCGTTTCTGTTTTTTGTGTTTGTTTTTAGGCTTTTTTTATTAGAACGTAATTGCCAGCGAACTTCCTAGCTTGTAAATCCGAAGTTCTTTTGTAGTCGATTAGATTTTTTGTGGAATTAACCCATGTGAAATTCGAATCCGTTGTCGCCAGTTGTTATGGGGTTTAATGTTAATAAAAACGAAGGAACACAGGACTTGTAAGAACGTACACGTATTAACATTATTACAGGGAAAAACAGGTGGATCAATACACTTCCTCAAGGGTTTGGTCTTTGAAGCCAACCGCTTTGGTCGCGTACCAAACTCGGACTGCCGATCACCGGTACTCCATACCGGAAATGACGTCACCAGGGAAAGTGACATTATGAGATAATCCATTAATCCCATGGATGGGTGTTTCCAACAATATATAATAAAGAAAAAAGGAGTAGAATAGAGAGGAACAGTGTTTAGCTTTTAAACTTTAGTTTGTCCAATGTTATTTTCATGTCAGACCTTGTAAGCAAGCAGAAGCTCGTATATATATATATATATATATATATATATATATATATATATATATATATATATATATATCAAAATGGTACATTTGAGATGTGCTTAATAGAAACAGGTAAAGCTGTAACGTGTTTCATAATAATAAATAACTGATATCCCTCAATAAATGTATTAGAAAAACAGACACGTTTATATATATATATATATATATATATATATATATATATATATGTGTGTGTGTGTGTGTGTTTATGTATGTATGTATGTATGTATGTATGTATGTATGTATGCATGTACATATATACGTGTGTGTATGTGTGTGTATATTAGTCGGTCAATGTTCTCTGATGTACAGATCATCACATAATATTTAGACCACTTTGTCAGAACTACAAAAGCATTTTATAAAATAAGTGTTTATATTTCAAAAGAATTTCTCGCAGCTTAGGTTAGCCGAATGAATGTGGTCTTTGCTAATGAAACCAGAGATCAGTTCTGTTGTTGTGTTCGATTCTATCGTACTTAATTTAAATGCACTAGTGTTTATCTTTTCGGGAATTATCAGTCCAGGGCGTCACGATTTACACCAGTTGATAGATTCGAACCCGACAAGGCAAACCATCTCTAATTCCGTAATTGTATAAATGCAAATTTCGTGGTTTATAGATTCTGTTTTTTAATTATTTTATTCTAATAATAGTTACATTATTTACGATTTTTAAACAAATTCGACTAATTTCTTAACTACACCTTGTCCGTTGGCAGGTGAAATGTCAGAATTTTCCCTAATTTCCGAATTGACATGTGTTTAATACATAATCTTACGCCGTTTTAAATGTAAGACTTTTGACCTGCGTTTGTGAATAACCTAGTCCGTTATGCAAAATGTTTATATTTTATGCAGCGAGACGTATGCATAAACTGCCAATATAACATAAAGTTAGAACAGCCTTAAGTATGTATTTCTCCTACGTAACATCAGTAAAAATGTCAAATTATAGTAAAAGTTTTCGATTTATGATTCTGTATATCGTTAGGAATATTTGGAGTGCAAGCATATTTAAAAACAATATTTTTGTGTAGTATTCTTAGGATTATATTTTAGATGCCTTATTTCTTTTGAACTATGTTAAAACATCTCAACTCTGAGCTCATTAATATTTTTTATGATCAGTACCACATTCACTGATCTCATATAACATGTATTTATGTGCAAATTCATATCAACAGCTGGCAATATTAAATAGGTTATGCTACAAAATTGTATCGGTAGAAATGCATAACGTTTCCTCAAATAAAACGGGTCTCACCGTATTGCCATGTGTGGTATAAAGATATAAAAATGGATATGGCACAACAATATATAAAGATCACTTATATTGTTGTATTTGTTATTGCTCGTCTCTATTTTTATATGATTAATTTTTTGTTATTTTATTTTTCAATTACTAATCAAAATCTTAGCTTTGTTCCTTAAATGACATAGATACATATTTCTTATAATTTAATCTTTGCAAGTCTGTCATAATTCGATTTAATACTTTGATTTTTTTTAACAAAAATGGAATTAACATAACGTGATTACAAATCAGGACGAGCAAATTATTACATACGATAAGAAAGGACACAGTATATACCGGTATTGCATGTGCTCAAAATGATTGATAACAGAATACAAAATTGGCCAAGGAAATATGAACGTTGATAAGTTGCTTCGATTATCTATAAATGATACAAAGGTGTTATTACTGAATATTGATTCTTAGGACCAGATTTAACTAATGGTCATAGTGCTTAAAAGCAATAACTGTAAGTATCAGATCAAAGCAGTGTCTAGTGTGTTGCATCCATATAACTAAGCAACAACATTTGACTTTTGACATATCTACGATCGTTAAATCATTATTGGAGGGTTATATGGAAGGCTGTTACATACACGTGCAAAAGCTGATCTGAAAATGTGCTTTCCGTATGGCATGTATAGTCGCATGGATGCGTGTCGTCTGCTTGTTAAAGAAACAGTTCAATATTTTGCTAAAATATAACACTGCCCATGCGAGCGAAATGGAATAGCAGTCTCCAACAACTAAAAGGAAATAACCGGAAGAAAAACGGGTTACTGTTTGTGTTCTTAGAAGGTGTTCTGCCTACAAAGAAATAATATGTAAGCCAATATAAACCAATTAGTCTCCTGTTCACTATATGAAGGTTTCTCGAGTAAACAAATCACATATAAACATTTTCCACCACCTCAGAACAATCTTCTTAGTGACAAAAACATGTATTCATTCTTTCAAGATGTATAGTTTTTACTTATTTTATGTCATTCTCCCCTACGATTTATATTGGGTTTTCTAGGATTCAAAGTGATAATATGTTTATCTAGTGTATTAATCCCCAGATCTTCTATAACAAGTTTTATTTTTATATTTGAATCTGTTCAATCTTTATATTTTTTAATCTACTACTTTCGTGTCTTGAAGTTTATAGTTAAAACACTGTCCCCAAAAAAGCTTCTTCATCAATTAATGAAGAAAAACAAATACAACATAAAACAAGGGATCTTATTAAAATAAAAGTAATAGCGCAGTTGAAAATAGTAAATATTAAAGATTTCAGTAGAACGTGTGTGGCAGTATTTCCAAGAATACAGATACGAACAAATGCTTAAAAAAGACCGACATAGGCGAACAAGGAACTGGTCACTTGCTGTGTGACTTTATACCAATTCTTGCGAAGTTTTTCTGATCTTTAGCACGCATATATGCATTATGTTCTAATCTTTATACCTGTTATAATCGATCACATTTCTGAAATTTTCCCCAACTAAACTTACTACAGTATAGTATAGTAAAGTATAGTATAGTAAAGTATATATACATATATATATATATATATATATATATATATATATATATATATATATATATATATATTGGGTATATTTAGGTAGTACATTCTCATTAAGAACAATGTTAATAAAAAGCAGGAATGTTTTCTTGTTTACCTTCTCCATCCTCGAGATATTTGTTTCTGTTTTTCACAAAATTGTTGTGGTTGAATCCATAAGTTTCTTTAGCGAGAACTTTCGATAAGAATATTTTTATCATCCTCAGGCATATTGCCTTTTAAAAATTATTACGATTTTGTGTTAAACTATCTCATTGCGATTTAAGAAAATGAGATTGTAGATTTTACTGTCTATTGTTATGTCATTTTTTTGATAGTCTGTTGTTTGCCTCTTGTTTCGATTTCTTGTTGATTAGAAGCTAAAATACGACTGTCTGTGCAGCTGTTGATCGAAGCTGATAGTTGTATTGGATTACAACGTGTGAATAACTACTGATGCAAGTCATCTGTCAACAGGATTATATAGGTAATTCTTTTTATTTGTTGTCATAAAGTTGAGATTATGCTGTTTTGTAATTCTTTTATCGATCGAAATAAATGCTCATATCAACCTCATAGTACGATTTATATGGACAAAACCTTGGGAGTAGGAAGTAGAGAATCACAGAAAACGGATTAACTGTAAAAAAATAATACAATCTTACCAGGATTGGATAAAGTGTAAGTGGGTCTTAATACTTGATTTGGTACAATAGGAAGGCGGACGCGCGGCGTAGTGCTAGTGTTACAAGAAAAGAGCCATTTTCTTGTAATTAAGAAAAACATTAGATAGACCGACATTCGCACTTTGTAAGCAAGGTTTAGAAACAGATTCGGAAATGGAATGTGGTATATTGCATTAGTCAGTTTGACATGAAATAGTTTATAGATGTTGTTGTAAAAGGAATTTAATTGTCCAATTTTTTATGAAAATGATTTAAAATAAGGTCAGAGAAAATAAAGAACAATGCAATTTAAATATGTTGATAAATAGGTTATGAAAAAATAGATTAGCAAGACTTTTGTCGGCAGAAATGGAGGAAACATGCGCGAACCACGAATGTTCAGGCCACGTGGGTCGTTCAGGTTTTTGCACACACGTATGACGGCATGGCGGAAAGGAATTCTCAATATAGGAGCTAGAGTCGAAGATAAATTAGACAGAATTTGAGACGACAATAGGAGACAGAGCTGACATGGTCAGAGGAGGGTTCATTTAGAAGCGAAGATAGGGAAAGTTTTAAACATGTAGAAACAACTTAGAATTCCCAGATGTGATCATCATTTCGACCGATCAAATGGAATAAAAGAACATCTCATATTTTTGTAACTACCGTCTTCGTATCGTCTTTCTACCTAATTGAAGGTAATGTGAAATCATTTATGTGAACATTGTTTTTACTCATCTTTCTAATGAACTTTGTGTATAACTCATCTAAGTAATGTGTCCCCCTCTCCATCTAAGAAAGGTGCCCCCCTCTCAATATACGTAATGAGTGTCACCTCCGGTATTAAAGAACTGATTTATCTCTCTCCACTCCAATATATATTAAAGGAAGGAAGATCCACAGAATTGTAAAAGGTATAAATGTATTCTCTTTTCTCTCCCCTCTGTAATATCTGTATAAATGTATGTTCCTCTTATCAATATGAATGTTACAATCCTTCTCTCTCTCTCTCTCTCTCTCTCTCTCTCTCTCTCTCTCTCTCTGTTATGGTATCCTATGCAACACTAGTACGCTGCTATTTCTTCATTATTATTACGATACTGCCCATTGAGGGTGTCATCCCATATCCTATTACAATACTGCAACGACCCATGATGCAGGTATCATATCTCCCCCTTTTAAGAGTCTTTTTTAAAAGAAAAAGAAAAAAGAGTAAAAATAAAACTGTTAATAGTTCTTACTCTTGCTATTTTTGTCGAGTTGTTCCATGGATCTTCTTTTTCTTATTGGGATTTACACCCCACGAGAGACTTGGCCGTATTATTTTATTGAGACTGATTACCAGAATGTAATGGTGTTTTTGTAGGCCGAGAAAAGAATGTATCGCCAGAATAGAAATTATTCTTATGGGATGAAACAGTTTTCTTGGAGTACCTATGACGTGGAATGAGTTTATAAAAAAAGGATTAACTTTTCTTGCGGACATTTTTTACTGCACATGAGCCTTTCATAGGGTTGTTCGGATTAGGGGTTATACTTTAAATGTTCAGAACCATTTCCAATGCTCTTTCCACCGGTGTACCGTATACCTTTACAAAAAACTCTCTTCACAGCTTCCATGAAACTCTCAGCCTGACCATACGACATAGAGTTCTACTGAGGGATTGTAATATACTCCAATTCATACAACTTGCAGAATTTTCTGAAATCATTTCATATAAATTTAGTTCTGTTATCTTTCACCGCACGATCTACCATAGCAAAGACGACCAAATAGCTGATGTAAGACACGAGTGTGCAGTTGGTAGTTGGTCCTTTACATTGTAGGACCTCGGGCTATTTGGGGATCTATCAACAACCAGTAGTAGATATGGTCTAAAGACCATACATAATGAACTATGAGTGGTCTGCGCTTGGCCATAGTTTGCATGTCCAAGTTGAAGATTTTATTTTAAGGCACACACAACAAAAATGTAAGCAATTACCTTGGTATTAAGAGATAGTAAATAATTTAGTTTTTTTTCTTTCTTTTTCCTTGGAAGAAATTGAACAGACACTAAGTTAAACTGAACTACTTATTTGTTTAGATCTTTCGAAATGGCGTGTCTCAATTAACTTAAACGTACTCATTCATTTTTTTCTTAATTTGAATGTTATCAAAAAACAATTTTATTTAAAAAACAAATGATTATTAGATGTGCGTCTTATACGTTCTTTTGCTTAAGATTGCAAGCATGTAGTATGTTCTGTTCTTCTCTAGGAGATTGTAGACACTTTTTAAGCCTTAGAAAAAGATAAAAAATATCTTGCAGACAGAAGAAAACTCCTGAACTTTTTTTTATTCCTGTGAATTTTTTTCTGTGTGTGAGAACTTACTTTGTCTTAAAAAAAGAAACTGCATTCAATTAATACGTAAGGATTATAATTTTATACACCGAATTTGATGCAATGCAACTCAGTTTCAAAATTCTTAAAAACCCCGTTTGTTACATTTTCTGTTTAGAGAATAGTTCGTTAGAAAACACGAGTAGCAATATTTCAGCTCTTCAGTCACATTGTTTTGTGAACAAATTGTTTCCGTGTAATCAATTGTTCCTGATTATTTCGTTGACAAGTATCTTGTTTTAACAAACTTTAAATAATTTTAAATATACTTTCGGTGTCGAATGACTGGTTTGTCACCGATGTTGGTAACCGACATATTATATTGTATGCAATTGTTGATGTAGAAATATCAACTTAATTTCTCCTTCCACACTGCTGAGTCATAAAACGGTCCTTATGTCTCAACCGATGTGATGAAGACGAATTTTCTAAAGAAATCCTGGAATTTTTCTGTCGCTTGTGATGTGGAACTAGTCAGGTATTGAGTTTCGGAGGGTGTGTAACTACAATCCTTCTTTAACTAATTATAGACACAAGATTGCCATCAGAGAAGGAAAACAAATAACAAGAATTAGATGTAAGAAAGTTATATTAACAAATAGTTTCAACGTTAGGATTTAGGATAAGGAAAATTTTCTGTCCGCTATGAGGAAGATAAGTATCGGTCTCACAACAATATAGTAAACGGATACTGATTTTAATAAGCCCTTTTAGTAAGAGATACAGCGCGATATCATTTTCTTATTATTCGCTACTGTATATGAAATACATGATTCTATGTTTATGTATATATTGATATTCTAAATAAAAAAATGTTTTGCTACTTGCATATTTTGCTTAAAAATCAGATGAAGCTAATGTTTACATTCACTAAACATTGATATCTTATTCAAATCACATTTTGATTAATAAAAGCCTAGATTAGAACCAAAAACTCTCTATATTACATATTATGTTACAGATCATTCTGTTAAGTTAGTTTATCAAATAACTTATTTTTAATTAATTAGGAAAATTGATTTAGCAATAAAAATTAATTATAAAAACGGCATCAATTTTCATCTACTGAATATAATCCTCCTCTGATCTTGAGCGCGATGTACAGTGGAGGAAGAGGTAGCTGGTTACCTTTAATGCATCTAAAACCAAGCTCCTATTTTGACATCATCAACGGTCTGATCCCCATCTGGCATCAACTGACATGGATGGGTCTCGTCTTAGGGAGGCTCCATGTTTGACAAGCTTCTGGTTTTGACCTTTACCGCTGATCTGAAATGGATCACGTACATCAAGTATGTTGCCAAGGTTGCTGGGAAAATGGTGGGATCTTTCTACCGCTCCAGTAGATATCTCACTGCTGATGCAATTCTCCATCTGTATAAAAGCCAACTACGTCATAGGATGGAGTACTGTTGTCACATATGGGCTGGAGCTGCTGAAAACAACCTATCCTGCCTTGACAGAGTACAAAATAGATTCGTGGCATAGTGGGCGATGCCCCTAACTCTTCCCTGCAACCTCTCTCCTACAGGAGATACGTTGCGAGCCTGTCTTTGTTTTATCGTTATTTCCATGATAAATGCTCGCCCGAGCTCCAATCTCTGGCGCCCTCCCTCATCTTTCACGAAAAACACCCGTCTAGCTGAAACCAATGTAAAAAAATTTCCCCACTCTTTATATGTGCCTAAATAAAAACGTAGGTTTCATGAGCAAAGCTTCTTCTTAGAACTGCACACCTGTTGAACTTTCTTTCGTTTTCCTGTTTCCCACCTTACTACGACTTGGATGTCTTCAAGTTCAACATAAAGAGCTTCCTGATTGATCGCCTTTAAAGTAAAACAAATTATCAAATCTCCAATACTATCACTACGACACTGTCCTTTTGATTACTGTACACGTAATAACCCTTACCACGAGTGGCTCCCGAGCCTTGCTAAGTGGTGACCCCTATGTAAAAAAATACACTTTTGCTTAATGTCATACAACACATTTCCAAGACTCATTCCATAATTATCGATTTCTGATTTCATTTTGATAGCTGGTTTCCAATGCTATAATCATCAGTGCTGTTTTGTCGCGTCTCTATCGTGAGAGTTAATGGTTTTCATTTGTTTTCTTTATTGCTTCACCAATCAAAGAGAAACACATAAACCTTCTAGAATGGAATTGCACTGAAAATCACTATAACATAATTGGAATTACACACCTTTAGTCAATTTATGAGAATTTTATGACGCTGTTAAATGAAAAATAATGAAAAGCAGAAAAAGAAAAACTATACACCCGTTATATGAAATTATATTATAGGTTACTATGCTTCAAGTTAAATCAATGTAATATTATTGGTTATGGGTAAAATAGTTTCATGTTAATTGGATCGACCAAGATTAAAATTTTCAGCGAACATTCTGTTAAACACTGCATTTAATATTCATTCAAATATTAATATATAGTGTATGCATGAATTAAATTAAATTTCTAAAATATCGTGTCGTGTTTGCTTATATGTTTGTCCTTTTTTTTCAAAGTGCATCTATTCCAAGACGCAATAGCGTAGTGTGGCGAAAAACGCATACAATTATTCTATGAACCGTTCACTTATCGTTTTTTAGCCGGTGAAAATAGTCGTTAGCGTAGTAAAAATTTAAAAAAAAGACCCTGACAGGTGTAATTCGACTTACAGTTATAAATGTATATTAATACATTAATATTGATTCATTTTCAAGTAATTACTTACCTATCTAATGATAGCTCAAACAGTTACTACGGATGTTAGCTCAATATGTTTTTTTTCTGTTCCGATGATAGTTAATGGATCCCGAGTAATATTTTTATTTTATTCCTGAAATTGCTTCTATATATTGAGTTAATAAAATCATTATATTTTATAATAATCCATATTCAATCGGCACAAATGAAAATGTATTTTCCGATATTTTACAGTCATTCAACGCCTGGCGCCTTACTTTAAAAAAGAATTGGTGAATATCTTTATGAGAAACTACGTAGGATTATTAATGTTATTGTTGTTGTTATTATTATTGTTATTGCTGTTATGATTATTATCATGATTATTATTATTATAATTATTATTATTATTATACTATTATTATTATTATTATTATTATTATTATTATTATTATTATTATTATTGCCTCACAAGGAGTTTTCACACAGGTCATAACAGATCTCCCATTTACAACACTCTCCTGTGTTTATTGGAAGCTGAATGGCAGCAAACATCCCCAAGTGTTTGTACACTCCACTTCTTTCGATAAAATTTCCATGTAAATAAGAATAACATTAGATGAGTGAAAATGAGATTAGGATAAGCCGAGGAGACTCGGACCTTGTAAGCAAAGGTTCACAAATTGAATATTAGAAATTGGAATGTTAAAAATGCCTATTGTAAAATTCTATTATAAAATAGTTAAATATTGTTTATATTGTAAAAAAGAATTGGTTGTAATTCTTTTTATGAAACTGCATATTGAAAATGCCAGTAAAAAAGAATGAACAAAACGATTTAAAAATATATTGTAAAAAAGGGTTAGGTTAAAATGAGGTTAGTGTATAATTCTTTGTTATCAAAAGTGTGTTAGGAAAAACGTGTTCATTAGCCACGTGAGTTGGTCACGTTTTGGAAGCACACTTCTGATATTATAGCAAAATGGGGATTCTCAATATAGGAACTAGAGTCAGTCAAACGGCAGAGTTGAGGCAGAACAGTTGAGTCTGTTAGTCAGTAAGAGAGAGAGAGAGAGAGAGAGAGAGAGAGAGAGTTGAGAGTCCGTTGGAAGCGAAAGGAAGAGCATTAAATTGTGTACATCCGTAATTTGAATTCCTGCCGTCATCATTCGACCGGTCCAATGGAGAAAAAATCTTCTTTGTGTTTTTGTAAAACTATTGTCGTGTCATCTTTCAACACTCAAAGGTAATGTGTGAAACATCTTAATATGGACATTGTGTAACCATTTCAAGATAGGTATCTCCCCTTTCTCCTCCCTTCGATGTGTTACAAGAAATATAAAAATTGTGAATCTATCACTACCATCCTCGCTATATGAGTTAAGAAGAAACGTCCCAGAACTGTATAAATGTCTTCCCCCTCATCCTGTTTATATATATATATATATATATATATATATATATATATATATATATATATATATATATATATACGTATATGTGTGTGCGTGTGTCCGCCGTCTCTCTCAATATGAATGTCCCCTCACATACTTTTAATATGAAACCCCCACTACACAACATTTGCAAAGTACTTTTAATTATCGCAACAGACGTCTGCCATTGATTTCTCACTAGCAACGGTCATTTCCAATTCTCTTGGCACTTGTTTAGCATGGCCTGGTAAGTGCTCTATGCTGTCTTTTCTTCCTCCTTGACTACTCTGCCTCACTCTTTTTTTTTGGGGGGGAGGCGGTGATTTCGTAATGGGGGATGGGATGTGGTTAGAGAACCTATTGATATGCCGCTTCAATTTAATTGCTTCAATGTAGTGTTTCATGTTTTGGCTCTGTGGCAGTTTTTCTGGCCTGCGCATGTGGCTCATGTGTGTTGGTCTCAACATTCAATGGTGTTCATTTATATTTCATCTGTTTTCATTATTGATATTCGTTGGATCTTCCCAGGCATTCCTTTGATTCCAATTTCTCTCATGCTTTTTTTCCTAGTTTTTGCCTACTATTACATTTAGATTTTCTCCATCATGCATTCGTTCCGTATATCTTTTCTTTGATGTTCACCCTATGGACAGCTGGGACGGCAATATCTACGATTTGACAGGACTATTTTTTCGTGCTAATTATTACGACATCCGGTCTTCTTGCTTGGAAGGATTTATCAGTTTGTTTGTCCATGTCATATAGGATTTTGTGATTCTCGCTTTCAAGTACTGCTGCCCGTTTATGTTTGTACAATATTATTATTATTATTATTAGTAGTAGTAGTAGTATTATTATTATTATTATCAAAACTACCATGTATCTACAACAAACATGGCGATATTGTTCGTTTGTGTGCATTGTGAAAAAAAGTCAAGTTTATTTTTCACACATGTTTATTGCTCCTTCTCTGGATTAACCCATGTAACGAGTGTTCTCTGAAACTCCCCAACAAAAAGGAAAAAAATCACACTTATTTTTTTTTTTAAATAAATAAAATAACTGTATTCTTTCTAAGTAAAATTAGTAGGGTCATGCATGAGCGTTCTTGTAAATGAAATTGTATTAGACAAGATCATTAACCCTCAATAATACCCCTTTTCATATTGTGGTGTATCCATTAAACTACGACTCTGCTGCAAATACACAAAACTCTCATAATCATACGATAAATGGCAATGCTAGGGAGTCGTCAATAACTCATTTCAAATATGTTAGGGTTGAACGTAAAATGCCAGTAGTTAAAATTAAAACTGCCATGAATTCACAGCAAACATGGCGACACTCTTCCTTTGTGTGGGTTTCCGAATAGGAAGAGAATGTGTGAAGTTGCTTTTTCACACATGTTAATTGTTCTTTCACTGAATTAACCAATGAAACAGGCGTTGTTTGCAATTATCCAACAAAAAAAGAAGAGAAAACCAATTTATACATTCATTTTCTTCATCCATATATGTTCTGATTGAATTTAAAAAAAAACTATCTCTTTTCTGAGTATATTAATAATTAGTATTAATCTAGTAATTGTAATGAAAATAACACATTATTATTATTAGTAGTAGTAGTAGTAGTAGCAGTAGTAGTAGTATTGTTGTTGTTGTTAAAAATAGTAATAATAAAAATATAATAATAATAATAAAAATATAATAATAATTAAAATAAAAATATAATAATAATAATGATAATGATAGTAATAATAATAATAATAATAATAATTATTATTATTATTAGTAGTAGTAGTAGTAGTATTGTTGTTGTTAAAAATAGTAATAATAAAAATATAATAATAATAATAATAAAAATATAATAATAATAAAAATAAAAATATAATAATAATAATAATAATAATAATAATAATAATAATAATAATAATAATAATAATAATAATAAACTGACGGCTGATCAACAACACATAAAAGAAATTAACAAAGGAGCATCTTCCAAGGCGATTCACTATTACCATTACTGTTTATCATATACATGATGCCCCTTAACATTATACTGAGAAAATACAAAACCGAATACAAGTTCTCTAATATAGAGAATAAAATGAACCAACTGATGTACGTGAGCATTCTGAAACTTGAACATTAATGTTATGCGAAAGGAAAAACTGGAGACAAAAGAAGGCATGGAACTGCCAAACCAAAACAGAGATAACAGCGCTAGTCGAAGAAGGCGTCTATAGATGTTTGGGAATTCTAGAAGCAGACAACATCAAAGCAACAGAAATGAAACAGAATTGAAAAGGACTACTCCAGGAAAAGAATAAAAATTCTGGAAACGAAACATTATAGCAGAAACCTAATAAAAGGCATAAATACATGGGCAGTATCAATAGTAAGATACTCTGGGCCGTTCATAGGGTGAACTAAAGAAGATCTGAGACAATTCGACCAGCAGACCAAAAAACGTATGATCATGCACAAGGCACTACATATACAGGACGATGTTGTCAGACTCTGCGTGAAAAAAGAAGGGTTGAGAGGACTGGTTTGCATAGTGAATGACAGAAAAAAGAAGAAAAATACATAATGAAAAATAATGAAAGGATAATTATGACTCACCAGAAACACTGAAAAATTAACAAAACAGAAAACAGGCAAGGTATAAAACGAGAAAAGAAAAATTGGGAGAGAAACAACTATAGCAGATTGATAAGGATGATTAATATGAGAATAACGAAAACACTAGGACCTGGAAGCTAAAAGGCTATGTAAACCGAGAAACTGAATCGTTGATAACTGCAGCTCAAGATAACTCGATAAGAACTAACCACATCAAAGCAAAAATAAACAAAACAAGAAAGCAACAAATGCAATCTATATGGACAAACAGAAGAAATGATATACCAGGGAGTAAGCTAATCCCGCAAACTTGCTTAAAAGGAATACAAGAAGGGACACGGATAAATGAGGATGTTAGTACACTGAGAATTATGCAAACAACTGCATCTCGAACTCAGAGACAAATGGTGCAAGCATAAGTCAGCAACATTAATAGAAAACAAAACTCACAAAATTATACTGAAGAAGGACATACACACGGATAAACCCATCCAAGCAAGAAGACCGAATATCGTAAAAATAAACAATAAAAGACAGTCCTTTAAAATTGTAGACTTTGCTGTCGCGACTGACTACATGTGAATATCCAGGAAAAGGATTAACGGAACAAATGCACAGAGTTAGCCAGAGAGTTATGAAGGATTTGGATGCGGATGAAAATCTAGATAATAAGCATAATAGTAGGAGCACTAGAAAAAAAATCCGATAAAATTAAAAAAAAAAAAAAACAATCAGAGAAATGTAAATCAGAGAACTGGCTGCAAATATACAACAAATAACGATAATGAAATAGCTGAAATATTAAGGATAACCCTTCAATGTGGAGATTAATATACATGAACTATATGCGCTGGCCAGCCAAGTGCTGCAGAGATAAAACATGAAATCTTACAGGGGACCAAGAATATTGAAGCTGCATATCTACAAGTTCCCTATTCCTTCACCCACCCCCTCTAATATGTCTATCCCCCCCCAAGAGTGATGTAAAAATGTAAAGAAGGGGGATTGAAAGGAGGGGGCGCTTACCAGATCTCCGCTGGACAAGTGCGAAGAGAACTGGGACATTCGGGAAGCTCATTGCCACTCAAATTCAAGTGGGGACCTATGGCTGTTGCCAGCGAGGAATCAATGATGAGAGGCGGTGTGATAATACAAATTTATTTGCAAATCTTATCGGAAGAGGTGGAGTGTACTGAAAATCTGTGGAGACGTGTTGTCACTTAGCTTTCAAGAAACATCATTGGTTGTTTTCATGGAGAGACCTTTTATGACCTGTGTGAAAGCTCTTTGTGAGCTAATAATAATAATATTAATAATAATAATAATAATAATAATAATAATAATAATAATAATAATAATAAAACAGAAAATAGGAACAAAAAGAATTGTGAATTTCCCGATAAATTCCCTGCCCTTTATAAGATTACAAAGAGACGTCTAAACACACAGTGGGCGAACGGTAAACAATCTTCTATTAAAAAATATTTTTTTTAATATTAGAATCTATATACTATTAGGATTTTCAATTGAAATTTTCCTGGACTATCTCAAAATAGTATTAAAACTGCAACTAATATTAAATAAATTTATTTATATCTTATAAAATTTTGAAAAAGGCAACGGACTTATACTAAGTAGATATAATTGAACCCTCTTTACTTTTGTCCTCTTCCTTTTTTCACGTCCTTTATGTATTTATAAGATGTATATCCCTTCCCTCTTCCCCTTCTATTGTCGTGTCACCCCCATACAGTGATGCAAACTAGTTAAGGCGAGTCACGGAAGATGGAAAGACGATGAGAAAGCGCTGACCAGCCATCCGCTTTACAAGTGCGGGGAGAACTAGGGCGTTAGTGGGGCTTATTACCACTGAAATTCTAGTGGAGACCCAGGGTCGCTCCCAGAGATAAACCAATAGTATTCCACTGTTGCAGTAACGTAAATTCATTTGTAAATGTTATCGGAAGAGGTGGAGAGTATGGGGAATCTTGGAAGATTTTTTGTCACTCAGTTCACAGGGAAACCAGCAGGTTGTTTTCAAAGCAGAGATATTTGATGACCTGTGTGAAAGTCCCCAGTGAGCCAATGATTTACTGCCACCCAAATATCCAACGAACGTTGCCAACGTGGAATCAAAGTTAAGCAGTTGTTGCATAAGGCATTTTTTTAGCAATATTTTCGAAAGAGGTGGAGAATACTGCACGCCTGAGGAGACTTGTTGTAAATCACACTCTAGGGCACACCACAAGTTGTTCTCAACGACCAATCCTGGACGATCTCTTGTGTGACTGCTCCTAGTGGGTAAATGACAACAACAACAACAACAACAACAACAACAATAATAATAATAATAATAATAATAATAATAATAATAATAATAATAATAATAATAATAATAATAATAATAATAACGTGGAAAATCTTATGGGACATTAATGTACAAATACAAATACTTATCCACGCAATGTTACTGGATATCATAATAGTTAAAAAGAAGAAAAAATCCTGCCAGATCGTAAATTTTGCAGACAAAAAACGTTTCAGCTGACCAAACGAGAATGTCACTGAAAAGTCGGAATGGGGCATATTCGCGGAAATTTTAAAAAAGCGATTAAAGAGGTGAGACTAGTGGAGAAATACAATTCAACAGCAATAATAGAAGTATTACGAGCAATTGCGAAAGAAAGAATAAGAGATATTAGTGTTATAAATATGACTGAGAAGATTGAACCGATTACAATAATGAAAACGGTTGAAAAATTAAGGGAAAAAAGTGGAATACAGAAACTATTGCATACAATTAACACTTGCGAATAAAACAAGTAATAATTGCATGAGAAAACATATGGAATTAAAAAAATATCATATCACCCTATATAATTTGCCGTGTATAAATTTGCAAACACACACAAACACACACACACACACACACACACACACACACACACATATATATATATATATATATATATATATATATATATAAACTATATTTTTGGTAAATTTGTGTTCCAAATCTCAGTGACCATTGATCAATGAAGGCTTGTGTGCAAGGCAATTACACGAATAAATGTAGTAGACCAGGTGGCATTTGTCATATTTATATATATATATATATATATATATATATATATATATATATATATATATATATATATGCATGCATGTATGTATAGGGACTACATGTTTTGTTTCTGTCGCCTAACGAGGAATGTTTGTTTTTCTATAAATCAATTGCTCCGAAACATTAGCATGTTGAGTATAGTTTCTATGTAATGTTTGCCTATATAAAAATACACACAAACCAACCCACACACACTCACCCACCCACACACACAGATTTATATATATATATATATATATGTATATATATATATATATATATATGTATATACATATATATCCAGTCACAAAGTACTATTTTTGCAGATAAGTTGTGAATTTTTAATTTAATTTTTCTTTTCTAGATGCAAGTGTAAATATTATACTTATTTCAGTTTTGAATATTTATCTTTCTTTCATTGTTTTATTTACTGGTTAATAGGGTTTCTCGGGCAAAAATGTGCGGATTCTATCTGGCAATATCATTTTAAATAGAGTATAAATAAATTCCGAAAATGCTGTTCTCTCCCCAATCCTTCCGTACGTTACTACTCATAAAGCAACATGCTTGTCCAATGTCTCAAGCTATATCACGTGATGGCCGTTTACATTTTCATAAAGGAAACGCTAAAGTTCATTTCAAGCAAAATCAGTATCTTTTTGCAATCACGAAGGACGTTTTTTGCAGATAAGTAATGAATTTGTATTTTTTTCTTTTCTAGATGAAAGTGCTTACATTATATTTATTTAATTTTTAAGCTGTATCATTGTTTCATTGATTTATTAATTGTGAAATCGGTTTTCCCGTGTAAAAATGTGCCGATTGTATCTGGCAAGTTCATATTTAATATATAGTATTGTTTTTATAATAGCTTTTTCTCGTCCATATATTTATATTTTCCAAGTTTATAGCTAAATAGATAAGTCAATTGTATTTATTTTCATTTAGTGAGAGAGAAATCTTTCGCAATACCTTACCTTAAACACGCCAAATAGACTGTTATTAAGTACAATACTTAATGATTTTTTTAATTTTTTTTAATTGGGAGTAGACAATGCATTGTGGATGCGTTATCGGCAACTCCAGTTAACTTCGCTACTCATTATTTGTCACTCAGTCCTCATTCTTATAAGTGATTTTTTTCTGACAAAGGGAGAAGAAAAAGCTGTATTCAAGGTTTACAGCATTTTGCGTGAACACCGCCAGAGATGTCGGACATTTTCTGTTTCTATATCTATAATTGTAGCAATGTCACTAGTAAGGGTGCTGGACGTAAACGTTTTCTCTGGTCTGACGTTATCCACCTGATATTCAGGGTCCCGAACCTTGAATTAACCACTAAGAAGACTGCCATATCAGCAGGCGCAAATACTGGGGCTGCTGTATTGTATTAAACTCGGATCTCAAAGTTCTAACGTAGACCCCCACTACCATGTCTCCTTCTCAAACATCAGGGATCTACGATCTAACCTTCCAGAGGTTGAATGACAATTACAGGATACTGAACCATACATTATTTCTAAGCGAAACTGGCCTTAGCCAGACTATTTCCCTAGATGGGTTCGTAATTAATGGATACTCTAATTTAACTTCCGAACCAGACTCCTCGGATCGCGATGAGCATGTCATGTGTTCCTATTTAAAAGATGGATATAGATGTGGTAAGGCCATCTCCAGAGAAGATCCTAACTTGACCTATATGTGATTCCGGTTAGCACTTGCTCGAAATACTGCATTTATATTTGCTCCCTATCACCCCCACAACAGCAGAGTTACTATCTTTAACAGCGTGTCTGAGAAAATTGACCACGTCGTATCTGCTTATCCTTCAGCTAATATTCATGTCTGTGGAGATTGCCATGTTCACAATGTGAACTGGTTTACTCACTTAAACAAGACCGATAATGAAAGAGGTTCTGTCATGATTTATCTGTTGCTTATGACCCCAGTCAGATTGTTCATGAACTCACCCGTGTGCCCAATACTTACGGCCAGTATGCAAGTCTCCTAAACTTTTTTTCTCACAACTTGCACCGAACAGTGTTCAGCCTTTTTTCTGTCTCCACTTTGATCTCCCGGCCAATCAGTTAAGATAAAAATGAAATGTTATATGTCCTCAGATGTACCTCTTCATCGTACAGAATATCGACACTCTATGGCTGACTGGAATAGCTTCCGTAAATTTATGTCAGATCTACCTCTGCGTTCCAAGTTAAAAAGGATGTGTCCTTAAGAGTATCTGACCTGACGGAATGAGTAATTGTAAGTATCAAACATTTAATAACCTCGAAAAAGTTACAGCAAAAACGTAACAGCAAGTCGTGGTTCTCTCAAGAATGTGCTGCTGCCATTGCGCACATAAATTATCTTTTTTATTGCTTCCAACATAACAGATGTTCTGAGATTAAGCCGCTTTTAGTACTGCCAACCACTACTGTAGAAAACTAACAAAGAACGCAAGAGAGTTGTATGCTCAATCCAAAATCATTTGAGAAGCTGCTTGGTTCCCGCCAGTTTTGGTAAATAGCAAAAGAATCCTGAGCGTGTGCTCTATCCCAACTATCATCAATAGACCTGCAGCTCATTCTACCCTTTGAGACCAAAGCTGCCAACCCCCAATATTTCCTCCTATATCAGAAAAAAAATTGGAAAATATCATTAGTATGGCCTGTATTTAAGAATTCATATGATCGCTCATGCCCCTCTCAATACATACCAATAAGTTTTATGTGCGTCATGAGTAAGTTACTAGAATCTGTGTTAAATAGAGAAGTAACAAACCATCTCAGAAAAAATAACCTTCTTAGTGACACGCAATATGGTTTCTGTTCTGCTAGATGTAGAGCAGATATGCTTACAGTTATACCTCATAGGATTAGCGAATCTCTCCTTTCTAAGGCAATTGCTCTTGACATAATCAAATGCTTTTGATAGAGTATGGCATAAAGGATTACTTCACAAAATCTGCAGCTACGGTATGGCTGGAATCTCTCCTTAATTATTAAATCATTTCTCTCTCTGAAAGGTCCATAAGTGTATTGGTTTATGGACAGACATCAGAAGTTCCTAGTATTAATTAACTCAGTGGTCCATCATGGGCCCAACTCTCTCCCTGATCTACATTAATGATCTTCCAAATCACACCCTTGCAACATTCCTAGGCATTTATAATGGTGATAGTACTATATATGGTAACAATTCTAAGACAGTAAACGACCAAGTTCTCCTCGGTACTCTCTCCTCTGATCGTGAGCAAGTGGTACAATGGGGGAACATGTGGGTGGTTTCTTTTAATGCATCTGAAACCAAGCTTTTGTCTGTACATCATCAACGCTCGGAACCTCATCTGGCATCAATTTAAATGAATGGCTCCCGTCTTGGGGAGGCCTCATGTTTTGACAGGCTGCTGGGCTTCACATTTACTCCTGATCTAAAATGGAACATATTCATTTAATCTCTTGCCAACAACGCTGGAAAAATGGCGGGATCATTCTATCGATCCAGTAGATATCGCACTGCTGATGCAGTTCGCTTTCTATAGAAGAGCCAGGTACGTCCCAAGATGGAGTCCCATGTCAGGGCAAGAGATACTAGAAAGGACTTTGCCTGGCTTGACAGAGTTCAAAATAGACTTCGTAGCCTCGTAGAGGATGATCTTTTATCTTCCCTTCAACCTCTTTCTCACAGAAAAGATATCGCCAGTTAGTCTCTGCTTTATCGTTATTTTCACGGCAAGTGCTCGTCCGAGTTCCAATCTATGGCCCCCTCTCGCCAAACATTCACAAAAAAAAAACCGTCAAGCAGAAAAAAATATCAATAATTTCCCCCACGCTTTATCTGTACCTAAGCCTAAACGTAGATTCCATGAACAGAGCTTCTTTCTTATAACTGCACGCCTATGTAATTGTCTTCTGTTTTCCTGCAGACTACAATATGGTTGTTTTAAAGTCTTACCTTACAAGTTTTTGATAAGCCGTGCCATATAAGTTAACAAATTTACTGAATTTCCATTATTAACGATTACTTTATTGTCCAATTGTCTCCTGCACACTGTTTAACACTTATCCTCGAGTGGCCTCTTGGTCTTGATAAGTTGAGATGACATTGTAATATATATGTACAGAGAGAGAGAGAGAGAGAAGGAGAGAGAGGGAGAGAGAGAGAGAGAGGGTGGCTGAAAAAACAGGCCCCAACACTAATTAATAAAGTTTACACGGGACCCGTTTTTTGGGCCACACACACACACTATATATATATATATATATATATATATATATATATATATATATATATATATATATATATATATATATATATATATATATGTTGTGTATCTAGGTAGTATGTTTTCATTTAAACAGACACTCTGGAACAGCACAGAATGTGTTTGTTTTATTGTTTTTTCTTTGTAATTCTCCATTTTCCTTCTAGTGGTTTTAATATAGTCGTTCTAATATCTCGGTAAACTTTGTGTGAGAAAGCTACATAGTCGTTTTCGCCATCTGTTTTTTTTGTTTTTTTTATTTATTTTTTGCAGGTACTGTCAACTTAGTTTCTTCAGTCGTCTTCAGACAGTTTTCGATTACTGTTTCGTTTAAAATCTGGATGCTTTTATATGCTTCATTTCAAATTACATTTACATTACTTTAAATAGTGAAGCGTCTCCTATGTATAAATAAATGAACAATAGTTTAACAGTGTGGTTTGCAAAATGGTATGCAAGTTAGATTTTTTTTATTTTATTTATTCAGAAATTCACATTACAACATATATAGAGACACACATATGCAACTCTGCACACACACATACACACATATATACACATACGTATATTTATTTATTTATAAATAGCCGGTAGCTTTAAAATGTTATTACTGTTTTTAAAATGTACAATTTTTTTTTGCTGTCAAGCTCTTATAAGGAGTGCTTCCAGTATTTTTATTATGTTTTATTATTTTTAGTTGCTTGCACGCGACTCTATAAGTCACTCCGTCGATCAGTCTGTCTGTCCGTAACACTTTTGTGCTTGCCCTTTTCGGTTAGGATTAATAGTATGCTGTCAATAGATGCTGTTCTTAGTTTTTTAAGCTTTTCTTGGCCAAAAGGCCAAGATCCAAGTATAGTATCTGTTCCGGCAGATACTGCAAGCAAAGACCGTATGTGGGGGCAATCCCAAATATAAGTCATTGGTTAATGTAGGGGCAATCCTTCATACCAATTGTCACTATCAAACTCTTTTACTCCACGGGGAGTTGGTCTCCATTTCCACTTAAATCCTCACATTAAAAATCGGCCTTGTGCCTAATTTGCTCGGTAGGGGAGCAAATAAATACCAACCCTACATATAAGACCTTGTTTAATGTAGGTGCAACCCTTCATACAAATTGTCATTAAAAATCGGCCTTGTGCCTTATTTTCTGGGTGAGGGTGCAAATAAATATCCGTTTCTTGGCCTTTTGGCCACGGTCAAAGTGTAGTATCCGTGCTGTACTTATTGTGATATTAAGTAGGGGATCACTTTTCTGTATTAATTTAATTTAAAATTATCATCCACTTTACAACAAGTCAGTCAAAGCAATTCAAGTCATTCTCCAGATCATTCAAGTTGTTTTTGAAGGAGTCCAGTTATTTTTTAAGTCATTCTTAATGTCATTCAATTCATACATAAGTTCATTAAAGTCATTCTAAGTCACTTACTTTTTATTTATTTAAGTCATTTGAGCCCATTTTTCGGTCATGTTAGTTTATCTTTAAAACCGTCATGTCAATTCTACATTCACGCATTAATTCATCACACGAGAGCACGCGACTAATGGCTATTGGACTTTTTTTATTAATGGTTCTGGTGTTTTCAACTTGGAGATTTTTTTTTAATTGGGAATGTGAGCATCTATGTTCTTTTAGGAGTTGTCAAATACAGCTTGTCTCTAAAAAATGAAGGGGAAATCGTCTGGACAATGTCTTAGTCGTTTGTCTGATGTAGCTATTAGTGTTTCTATTGTTGGAGATGCTTTCTCCCAATGGGCATTTGAATTTGTAGCCAACATTAGTTTCATCGACGGATTTTGTTGTCGGAAAGTGTTGTTTATATTATAAGGTAATCAGTCGTTAATTTATTGTAGTAGATTTTAAATCTGATCTTATTATTATTGTCTGAGGATATATAGTGACATATTATATGACTTCTAACCTTTTTATCTGATTTATAATTGCGGTGTAGCTGCTTACGATAGAAAAAATATCAGGACATGGATTGTTTACTTGGTTATTATTAGTGTATGGTAGTTAATTTTGTTTATCACCTATGAAATTGGGGAAATTGGTGAATGAGTTATTAATTAAAACCTGATTTATATTTTTTTAATTTTGCTGTAGAATATTTTTTTATTGAAGCAGATCGATCTGGCCCGATAAATGAGGTGTGGTATTGCTGTTTTGTAGCGGTGTGAACATCCATTGTAGAAGTGTAAGGTAAAGGAATTTGCTGTAATCGTCTGTTTATACGAATCCGGAGTCTATGAGAACGTCTAGAAATGGAATACTTTTGTTTGTATTTGATTCATTGATGAATGCAACTACGCAGTTTGTTTGAAAATTACCCTTAAGTTTCTCTGTTTCGTCATTATTATCAGCAAGAATAAAATATCGTCGACGTATCTAACGTAAATATACTTTTATTTTAAATAGTATTAACTGTTGTGTGGTTTGAGTTGTCCCCCTTTGCAAATTGGCTGTTTGAAAAAATGGAAAACTAGATGGCTCTTGTTGATAGTCAATTTGCATAAGTAGAAAAATCGGCAGCATAGAAACGGTAATTTTTTTTAAAGCAGGGTGAAGAGTGCAGAGTGTGAAACGACGGTTGGAAGAAGTGACGGTGAATTACGTTTGTACGTTGAAGAGCTCAACCTTTTGGAAGGAACAGCTGTGTCTTATATATATATTTTTTAAATTTCTTTTTTTTTCTTCTACTTCACTACAAGCTATTTCGGCGGGAACTATGGAAGCAAAGGGGGTCATCAGTGAAATGTTTAAGACGTTCTCTGGAGAGGGAGATGTTATAACCTGGCTGACCAAGGTAAAAGTTGCAGGACATCGCGGATGTAGCCAGCTTCATACCGCTGTATCTTGATGATGATGCTCTGGCCCTATATCTGGAGATGCGGGAGGAGGGTCGACGGTCTGTTGACGCCATTGAGGAAAAGTTGAGGGAAGTATTTACCGAAGGGCCGTTTGTGGCATATGGCAAACTAAGCCGTATGGCGTGGACCGAAGAGCCTGTCGATGTTTACGCCAACAATATCAGGAGGTTGACGGGACTAGAAGGATTCAATGGAGGAGGCCGTCGACAGATAATTAAGATGCCCTTTATCAATGGCATCCCGGACCATATTTCTATAGCTCTGCAGCAACTGCCCGGTGTAAATACTATGGAGGTGGCGGAGTTGATTACACAGGCTAGGGTGCTGGCCAGGAAAAAAGAGGGTGAGCAGGGAATCGTAGCTGTCGCTCAACGAATCAAACTGCAGCAAGAAATTGTGAAGGACGAAAAGCAGAGAGGACTGTGGCAGATATTCAGGTTCTCTGGCAGATGCTACCGATGCCAAGGCCCCCATATGGTGCGGGAGTGCAGGGAGCCAAAACCAGAAAGCACGTCTTACCGCTGTGGGGGAATCGGTCACATCAGCAGATTCTGTCCCCAGAAACGAACAGGGGGAAGCCACTGCGCCGGTGGCTACCCCACTTATTCGATGAAGGCGCTTCAGGGTATGTCACCACAAGTAGAGGTGACCCTAAATGGACGAAGTGCAAAAGCCCTTGTCGACACGGACTGTACGTCAACAATTGTCACCAAAGACATGGTTGACACATGCAATGGAACTAGCAGCATTACGGCAGTCGACGGCAGAGAGGTGAAGTGCAATGGCACAAGTATTGTTCGGTTGATGGTAGGTGGGATGTCACTAACAATCCAGGCGATTGTTATTAACAAAATTGTCACGGGTGTCGATGTGGTGCTAGGGATGGACGCAATTGCTCGACTAGGGGGCGTTACGGTATATAGGAACTCCGTGAGATTTGGAGGACATCAAGGGGCTGCAGGTGTGAAATTCAAAAAAGGTGTCACAGGAACGGCCGGGCCAGACAAAAGTTGCACGATAGAGAACCAAGATTTCTCTGCACTCTTTGATGGCGAGAAATGGACAGTCAAGTGGGCATGGAAGGGAGAACCTCCCATACTGAACAACAGAGTGGAATGCTACGAGCATACGTTGCGAGGAGGCACAAGAGTTGAATTCGAGAAGAAGGTGGACCGATGGATCTCAGAGGGGATTTTAAGACCATGGATAGAGAAGGTGGAAGGTGTGCTGCCGTTAATGGCGGCTGTTCAGCCCAAAAAACAAAAAAGTTCAGCCAGTACTGGACTTCAGGGAGCTGAACGTACACGTTGCGTGTCACACGGGAAGCGATGTGATGGACGTGTGCGGAGAGACCATGCGAGAGTGGAGGTAGATTCAGAAGGCTGCGATGATTGTAGATTTACAATCTGCATACCTACAAATATACATTTCACAGGAATTCTGGAAATATCAGCTGGTCAGGTACAAGGGCCGAACGTACTGCTTGACTATGTTGGGTTTTGGCCTTTATTCTGCACCAAAAATGATGGCAGCGATCCTCAAAACGGTGCTAAGCAAGGAGGACGCAGTCAGAAGAGCCACCAGTTCCTACATTGATGATATTTTGGTGGATAAGACGGTAACAACTGCGGAGGACGTAGTAAAACACCTCAACAGCTTTGGGATAATTGCAAAACGCCCGGAATCATTGGAGGGAGGAGCTGTGTTAGGGCTCCAACTAAGAAAGGACCAGAAAAGACGGTTAGTGTGCCGGAGGGGAAATGAGATCCCGGAGATGTCAGAAAAATTGAGCAGGCGAGAACTCTTCTCAATATGCGGAAGACTGGTTGGCCATTACCCCATTGCAAGATGGCTACGGACTGCATGTAGTTATATCAAAAGGCTAGCTAGTGGAGCGAAGTGGGAGGATGGAGTTGATAAAGAGACTGTGGACATTATGAGCGAGATTATTGAAGAGGTGAAGAGGGAGGATCGAGTGAGAGGTCTTTGTCATGTACCCAATAGTTCAGAAGGTGTTGTGTGGTGTGATGCAAGCTGTATAGCAGTGGGGGTAACCTTAGGGGATAGGTGGTGTTACTGCAGAAGTTGCTGCTTGGTTGCGGAATAAGGACGACGTGACTCACATAAATGTGGCGGAACTGGATGCGGTTATGAAGGGCATCAACTTAGCCTTGAAATGGGGGCTACAGAATGTTGAGATGAGGACCGACTCAGCCACTGTGTTCTCTTGGATCCAGTCCGAAGTTACAGGAGTAAGGAGGGTGAAGACGAAAGGCGCTGCCGAGATGCTAGTAAAGCGTCGATTGATGATGTTAAGGGAGCTGAGTAGGGAATTTGATCTTCAACTTCAGCTAAGAACAGAGCAGATGTGTTGACGAGGGTGCAGAAGACCTGGCTAAAGGCGCCGAATGAGGTGGATGTTGCAATATGTTGTGTGAATGAAGACACCCTGAAGGATTTGCATGACATGCACCATTTTGGAGTGGATAGCACCTTGTTCTTGGCTAGGAAAGTGGAGCCCAGAATCACAAAGGAGGCCGTTAGTACAGTGGTTCAGAGATGCAGCCCGTGTCAATCAATCGGCCCTGCACCGAGTAGACACGAAGCTGGTGAGGTTCAGGTTGCAGAGAACTGGAGCAGGTTGGCGATAGCCGTAACGCTCTATCGACAGAGGCCGTATCTGTCAATGGTTGACTGTGGACCAGGAAGAGTAGCCATTTGGAGGGAGATCAAGGCGGAAAATGCAGGGGAAATTGCAACCGTCTTGGAAGAGGTGTTTTTGAGAGGGGTCCAGTGACGGAAGTGCTAATGGACAATGGAACTGCCTTTCGCTCAGCTGCCATGAAGAATGTGTTGAATAAGTGGGGAGTGCGGCGCT
Source organism: Euprymna scolopes (assembly GCF_053919585.1). NCBI lineage: Eukaryota > Metazoa > Mollusca > Cephalopoda > Sepiida > Sepiolidae > Euprymna > Euprymna scolopes. Next base: position 190,339,450 of record NC_136484.1, on the reverse strand, counting down.
ATTTCAGGGCTGCATATAGACCAGGCGGAAACGAAATTGTGGAGCGGCATCACAGGACCATTAAGGCTATCGCTGAAAGGGGTCAGATTCACCGCCAGAAGCTGTCTTCCGATATAATATGGCTCCAAAGTCGGGGCAAAAAGTGGAGTCAGTGCCGCAGAGGGCAGTCTTCAAGAACGAGTGGCGGCATCCCCGAAGAGCACAGGTACCCGCGGAGTAAGGCGAGAAGCGAGCGACTGCGCGAGTGGGAGAGGAAGTGTTGATCAAACCGCCCGATGCTCGCTGTACCACACGCTGGTTGTGGGGCATTGTGACAAGTGTCCAGTCCCCGAACAATGTATCTATCGACGGCATCCTTCGACACATCCTTGATGTGCGGCCAGTAGTGGTGTGATCAGAGGAAGACAGCTCGTCGAGCCAAGTAGCGACATTCACGAAGAGGCTCCGCGGATATCGCAGCGAGAGAGACGGCCGCCATGTTGGTCGAGCGACTACGTGATGGGTTGACATGTGATGATCGTGTAGATCAAGGGGGCGTGTGGTTTGAGTTGTCCCCCTTTACAAATTAGCTGTTTGGGGAAATGGAAAACTAGATGGCTCTGTGTGGTTTGAGTTGTCCCCCTTTGCAAATTGGCTGTTTGGACAAATGGAAAACTAGATGGCCCTGGTTGATAGTCAATTTGCATAAGTGGAGAAATCGGCAGCATATAAACGGTACTTTTTTTTTAAAGCAGAGTGAAGAGTTCAGAGTGTGAAACGACGGTTGGAAGAAGTGACGGTGAATTATTTTTGTACGTTGAAGAGCTCAACCTTTTGGAAGGAACAGCTGTGTCTTATATATATATATTTTAATTTCTTTTTTTTTTTCTACCTCACTACATGTTGTCATATTAATCATCAGTGGTTAGTTATTAACTTGTATTTCTCAAATTAATCTTTTTATATCCAAGCAGGTTAAATCCATCAATTGGTTTATTTAAACTTATATTCTGATTTAGTCTATTTTAACTCATGAGAATCTGTTCATATTTTTGCAATTACGTAATATTTCAGTTCCTAATATCTGTGCTTGATGTGTTTTCTGGTGGCATCAGTGTATTCTTTCTTTACTGTCGCTATTTCTCTCTTACAATTAGTTATTGCTTCTATATATTTCTGTCTGTTTGAACTTGACTTATGTCAGTTAAATCTACGTACGCATGCTGCCTTTGAGCAATGGCAGCTGTACACGTAGAAAAATCATTGAAGAAAGAAGGGGTGGCTATAGAATGTCCGTGTGGGAACATGTGCTTCAATTGCAGTTTTGAAGGATTCAATAGTCTCATGTACGCACTTTACTGAAATAGATCTAAAGTGAGGCATGCTGATCTTGCCGGTCTGGGAAACGTGTCGGAAATTTAACCGTCTGTTTTAGGGAATGAGATATAGAGAATCTATGTGTTGTGCTAGCAGCTACATCTGTAAGTACAGCATCAAAGCCAGTTAATCTGTTCGACATTTAAATTACCAAATACATGTACTTGTGCGCTAGTATCGAGAGATTGCTATATCCATTCTCTCGTAGACTGTTTTCATAAGAGTACAGTCCTGGATTGAGGGGAAAATGTAGAGAAAATACAAGTAGCTAATATTTAGTTGCATGTTTAGTTTGAAGCACATAAAAGTCTGGCCGTCTGATTTTATCTTTGTTTCTCTAGTGTTTCTGCCATTTCTTTAGAAATGTGTTCATTCGTCTTCCTATCGTGCCTGCCATAGAGTGTAGTGTCATCAGCATATATACCCATCTCAGAGGCAATGTTGTCGGGGAGGTTATTTATGAATATCAGGAACAATAGAGGTCCTAGGATAGAACCCTGGGGCACCCCCGCATTTATATCATATTGTTTAGATCGAAAAACCTATAGGCGAAGCCATTATACTATTATTTCTCCGTGGTACTCAATCGCCCAATGACTTACACTAATTCTTAAATACATGTTTTGTGAACAGTGCACCACTGTCGCTTAGACTGATACTTGATACTCCAAAATTAGTAAATACTTCGTCTAACGTTTTAATATTGTTCAAAAATTGTGTGTATCTATAAATTACTGGCTTTTTCGAAAAGCTATCAATGATTACTAAATAATAGAATCCCGTAGATTATATTGCGTAATCAATAAAACTAAGTATCTGTGGCGACAATTGTGGTAACCCAGACTTACCTCTTAAACGCGGCGTCAATATGCTGAAAAGGGTCCAAGATGGCGCCTGCGGCCTTATATAACAGTGCAGTCTCTAAGAATCTCGTGTGCTCTCGCGCACATATGCAAATGTGAAGGACTCTGTCTTTTATAAAAACAGGCCACTGGAGCAGATTGGAACAGACGTGAAAACGAGTCTACAGAAAGTACCGACGGACGACGCTACTGCAGTGAGCTGAGGTTTTGTGGACTCTTTTTCTTTGCAACAACAGTATCCAGGAAACGTTTGGTTTCAATCGAGGAAGAGTCCTTATTGATGAAGCATTTTTCTGCTTATTGACAACTTTATTTTCATCTTTTATTGGTTTACTCAGTTTCACTATCCTGGTGCAGTTTTACCCAATAATTGTACCTTTTCCTCAACGGCTTTATTGTGGGGAATCCAGTATGTGACATCGAAAAATTAAATATTTGTAATCTTTTTCTCTTCCAGCAAGACGATTTATTTTTTTTCATATAATTCATATGTTCACCCATCTTCGCTACAGATTTATTTCTCTCAGTGCCATCTCTATTTGTGTAATGAAATTATATGGCATATCCGCTATTTTTTTGTTTTAGTGCTGCTCTAGTCGATTATTCAAGCAGTTCCCAGTTATTGTTACATCAATCTAGACAGACCATCTGCGTGTGTGATCTTACTCGATGAAAAATATTGCATTTTATAATTATAGTTACAAAAAATAGTTACCGATCTCTTTAACTTATTTGAAAAATTGGTTGGCACGTCTTTTCTGAAGATCACATCGACAGTAGTGATATATTATCCGCTTGAAAAACGAATGGTCTACCACGAATACATCTCAGAAATATTTAATGGAATATACAATTTCCAGACCTTCTTTTTCAATCTCGCAATACTTCATTTCTCCGATAGTAAGACTCTTGAAGCCCGTGCAATCGGTTTAGTTTATCCATATTCAAATCTGTGTAAAGGCAAATCTCATAAATCATATTCGTTTACGTCTTATGTTACAATTAATTTTGGGATTATAATTCGATAATAAACACTTTTTTATGTTTAAATACTTTTGCCCAGTTTTACTTGTCTTTATATTTCATTTAAAAGTGGTTTCATACAATTATGCTTTGAATGTAGAGACTAAAGTACTTTGCTCAATAGGGGTGTCTGTACTTTAATTATACTAAGCCATTTTTATACGTTTTGGAGCTCTCGTCAGAATCGTGTTTTGTTTCCGTGTTTTGCAATAAATCCATTTACATAAATATTAACCGTTTTGTTTATGCCGAATTCACATTTTCATGCCCCATCGAAATTTGTAATTCGCAATGCTCTTGAATACTTCTCGAATAAGAATTTAAAAATCTTTTATCAGTATATTATCTTAATAGGCAATTGCAAAGTCCTGACAAGCTACCATAGACTCATGTGTTTTAATTAATTCAGGAAAACATTTAAGTTAATCGTTATAAGGAAAATGATAATCCTTTAGGTGTTTTAATAGTCAGATATTTTGAGCATTCCTCCTCGACATTTTCCTGTATATATATATATATATATATATATATATATATATATATATATATAGATATATATATATATATAGATATATATATATATATATGTGTGTGTGTATATATATATAAAATAAATTATCAAGTGTTTAATTTTCAGATTAAATACGTTGTTACCTCTTTTTCAAAGGGTTTTTAAGATGTTTTATTAAATGTTTGCTCTTATATATATATATATATATATATATATATATATATATATATATATATATGTATATATATGCCTGGAATAGATCAATATTTGAGAAAAATGTTCAGTCTTTCAAACTTTACAAGGTCGTTTTAGTGTAGAAAGCGGATCGTTTGGATGTTGTAGATAGATATTTTAATGTAATAGATTTATTTTTACATATAGTGTGAGTGACGCCAATTATCAGTAATAAGTTCTTCATCACTAAGATTCATTTTCTATCGTTTCGAATGATAACACTGAGAACTTTCTATTTGATTGTAACATTAGTCTTGCACTGTTCTTTAGCTCGAATTTTACCCCAATTCTTATACGACTACGAAGTCCGTCTGAAAAAACACCATTTATTTTTACAATTTTAAACAATTTTTGTGCGGTTTATATTTCTCTATCCAATTACATTCTTTTAAAACACAATTATCAGTTTTCTCATACAGTGAATATTACAATACTGTCGAAAACCATTAAGTCTGCTTTTCGAGCTTATATTACATAGTTTCTCTCTTGGATGTTTTTTTTCGTCATCTAACACATTTGCGTAAATGTCTCCTTTGAATGTTAACCTATATTTAGAAACGGCTCTGGAAAAATTTCCAATCTTTTTAGCTTTGGGCATCCAATAATATTTCCAAGGTACTTTATCAATTAGAGATATGTCACTTCCAGTATCCAAAAGGCAGGTTAGCGTTCAGCCATTTATCTTCACACACAACCACATGCACACAAAACACATACGCAGACATATATATATATATATATATATATATATATATATATATATATATATATATATATATATATATATATATTCTTCGTTCAACATTACTTAAGCCTTTTTTAGACCTCAACGTATTTATGCTTTTAGCCGACTGGTATTTTCCTTTCTAGCATATATTCGCTTAATTCCCGTTTCGGCCATATTTATAACATATTTCACATATGATATAAAAGTCATTTGTGAAAGTAATTCTTCCAGCGCATGCATTACAGTATTTCCTTTATTGCCGATAATGTTAACCATTGTATGCCGGCAATATTATACTCTGAAATACTGAAATAGTCACATGTTATATTAAGTAAATTCTCCTGTAATATTTTGTAATCCTATTTCCCTGCCTTCTTCTGTAAATGACGATGTTCATGAAAATATTTTCTAACCTTTTCTTCAGTTATCCCGTGGATAGAAACTAGACATTAAACCATGTCTTCTGTAATTTCTTTTATATTTTCTGGCGTATCTAATAAAGACTTCATTTTCTTCATTGATATACTAAAGCATTTATAACTTTATATTGCATTTTCGCCTCAAAGCAGAATTAGGGTTAAGGTAAGCGTTAGGGTTAGGGTTAGGGCTACTTTGACGTATGGCCCTACTATATAGGATATAGTTGCTAGGATACAAGACGTCTGTTTACTTATTACTTAAACATATGAATAGCGATACAGTCATATAAGCATGAATCGAGGAAAGGATTCCAAAGTCTAGCTTTTCTGAGGTGAAGACTATTAGAGTAGATGTTTTATCTGGCATCTGGAAATCTCTACTATATAAGAGTGGATATCGCTCTTTGTAGGGTGTGTGGGGAGTATTTACTCAAAAGCTTGTAATTCGTCAAAACATCTACTTTTGAAATAATTAAATAGACATAGATATGTTGAAACCTATCTAAACGTTCGAGACTTATTTAGTTGGCGACTTTCTTTTGACTCCTCTCATAGAGATAGAGAATAGTTGCAGATGCACCAGCCTAAATGTGACAGCAATAGGCTGTACATGGACAAATTGTGGCATTCGTAGGACTTACAGGCGTAAGTAACTTTCTTCCACGGTAGAAAGAGTACATCTTCTTTCGCAGCAGCGGAGGCGAAACCGTAGATGTATCTGTTCCAACTCGTATTCCCTGTGATTATTAAGCTAAGGAGTTTGATCAGATTTATTTCAGATAATATATCATGAACCATAGTTCTGCGTCGCCGAGAACGGTTCCTTTAACTATTAAAGGACACAAGCTTAGTCCTGATAGCATTGAATGTTACTATTCATTTATGTCCTTATTCCACTACAGACTGGACGTCTTCCTCTTATATGTTCCCCATTGCCTAGAATATGTGCTCGTTCGTTTTCTCCTCCAACCTGGGCGTTGTGTCATCCACAAATGTTCCCATATCAGAAACACTTTTTTAGTGAGATCATTTATAAATTTCTGGAATAATAAAGATCAATGTGTGATCTCTAAAGTACACCCACATTTACATCATACTGTTTTGACATACGACTATCTGGGACAAACCGTACTCTATTAATTAAGGAAGGATTAAATATGTTAAACGTTTCAAAATAAGTAAACATTTCATGGAAAACTATCTTTCCATACGCTATCAAGGCCTTCATTATATCTAAGTCTACTTTCCTTCCTTTCCCTGCTTTATCTAGGGCATGATACATACGTCCAGATATAACATTTATGATATCTACTGTAGAACGGCCTTGTCTATATCCATATTGTGGTCGGATAGAAGTTAAGCAATTCTAATAAATTGGACGAGAGCTTGATTTATTATGGACTCAAACGTGTTGCCGACAAGATAGAGGAAGTAAATTGGACGATAATTCAATGGGGCCGTAATTTCATCAGAATTCTTGCAGACTGATAACATAGAAGCTTTTTACCAGCGGTCAAGAAAGCAATATTTTCTAAGGCATTGGTTGAAAAGTTTGAGGAGAACTGGAGTAACCTCAGTGGCGCATTTTCTAATAGTAAAGCCGGGATGAGATCCGATCAACATGCTTTCGAGGTGTCTAGATTTTTTATTATATTATACGCTCTTGAAGGGGTGATTTTCAGGTCATCTAATGTTGTGTCTGTCCTTAAATGAAAAATCATGAATGGACTAGTTTGCTGGGTTCAATGATGAGTTTAAGGCGAATCGACTGGCAAACACGTTAGCCTTTTCGTATACAGGGCAAGCAACCTGATGATTGCTGGATAGTATGGGAAGTGTGGATTGATCATTATTTACTTCACCATTGTAAATTTTCTACGAATCGCAATTTCTGCACTTCAATGTGTTTTCTGGTTGTTTCGATATGTTCTTTCTTAGCTGTTACTTTAATATTTTTTTCTATTTGTCATGGGCATATTTCAGATAAATGTGCGGTATGGATGCTGCCTTTGAGCAGGGGAATCTGCACAAGTAGAAGTAAAAGATATGTGAGAGTTCGCTTTGCTTTAAAACTTCCCGGTAGGAATATGAGCTGTAATTGCACGCTTGAACCATTAGGCGGTCTCATTTGCAAACTGTTCTGCAGGAAGAGAAAAATATTTCCTATGGAGCACCTCTGATTAGAACCCTTAAGACGTCCCAGTAAGCCTTCTTATATTACCTTGTTGTTTTGCGCAACGTCTCTTACATGTGGGTCGAGAGTAAAGGGCGATGTCTACCTTTATCACTGCGTCATCAGGATATATGAGTGAGCTATGAAATTCTCAACACCATAATCGGGAAATGTGATCAGAAATAAATCTAGAAGTGAGGCTCCTTTATCTTCTCGATCTGGTAGAAGTGGTGGCAACGTAACTGGTTGTGAGAGGGAATGAGATATAGAGAAAATGTGTCATGCTACCAACTGCGTTTTGGTAAGTAGGGAAACCAAGCCAATTAAAAATTAAAAAAAATACGACTACCAGATATATGTACTTGCGCGCTAGTATACAGGGGGGAATGCTATATCTATGCAAAGACGTTTTTAATAAGGTACAGTCCTGGGTCAGATGATACCTATATAGAAAATATAAGAAGCAAACGGAATGTTGGAGATAAATGCCTGGCTGTCTTATTCTGGCTTTGCTTCTCGAGTCAAGGGGGAGTATTCCGAAAATAGACTCCAAGTCCGCACATATTTCTGTCTGAGTACTTACGACAAAGTGGGAGCTTACCAGGTATGTCAAAGTGTTTAGATAGGGTGTTTGAGTGTAGGTTAGTTTCCATTGCGCCATGAAACTCGAGGAGTTTGCTAGGAGAAATGATTACAATTCACGAAGCATTACATGCCCACAAGTCGGCCGCATTAATTTCCCATTTCATTCTTTCCCCTTCGGTCCGCATTTATACTTTTCAATTCAACTGTTCACCTGTGTATGAGCACAATAATTTAAAAAAAAAACATTACTGTCAATCATTAACAACTTCACAAGTTGTTCCCGTAATTAAGAGTTCTACAACAAGGTAGGGTTTCCTGCTCGAAATGCAAGTAACGTAACAATTTTTTCATTCACAAAAACAAAGTTTTAAAACTTCTCTCTTGATCCTTTATCAATCTAAAAAAATAAACACGCATGGCCTATGTTCTCAACAGTATTTATCTTTTAATGTCCTTAATTGATAATAAAAATCAGAAGGCCGTACTATACTGTTTTTCCTGCGTCGTTTCTCGATTATAGGCTCGCTCATCATGTTCGCTGATACTGAAAGCAGTCGCTGCCTGTATTAGAAGAAATGTCTTTCTTACTTTTTTAAACCATTAATGGTTTGTCCTTTCTTACTATTCTCAGCAATGCGTAAAATATAGCATCTCTATAAATCAACCCTTTTTTTCCTTTTTCACTATCTTAATAAAATAACATATAACAATTCAACTCTTTAATTTTGTCAACAAATAATAAAGTCTCAAGGTTGCTCAAGTAATAACTATTAAAAAGCAACTCAAGTAAAAATATAAAATTAATTACACTAAAATAAAATTAATTCACCGACTTATACATGACATTATCACCCAAGCATACATCTTGCGTGAATTGGGAATAAAAGCGTTGATGATGTAAAGATGCATTAAAAGTAACCAGCCACCTGTTTCCCCATTGTAGCACGTGCTCAATATAAGAGAGGATAGAATCAGAAAGAACTTGGTTGTTTACGATCTTTGATGTACTAACAAAGATGGTAGTGTCATCAGCATAAATGTCAATGAATGACGTAAGGACGTGATTTGGAAGATCATTGTTGTATATCAGGAAGAGGGCTCGGGTCAAGATAACTTTTGAAGAGCCACAACATTAATACTGTGAGCTTCCAATTTCCGCCCATCTACTACTCTTATGAACCTACCAGAGTTAAATGATTTAATACTGAGAAAACATTTCGAGCTATGCCGTAGCTAGAATCTTGTGAAGTAACATTTATGCCCTACCCTATCAAAGACCTTTGATATGTCAAGAGAAATTGCCCTAGAAAAGGAGCCTACCTCAAGAGATGCACTAATTATATGACACATAACTGTAAGCACATCTGCTCTATATGTAGCGGAACGGAAACCATATTGCGTGTCACTAAGAAAGTTATTTTGCTGAGATGGTTGATTACTTCTTTTTTAACAGAGATTCCAGCAACTTATTCATGATGCAGAGAAGACCTATTGACCTGTACCGAGAGGGAGATGACCGATCACCTGCATTCTTTAATACAGGGAATACTGATAAGATTTTACAGCATGAGGGAAAGCAATTCTAAAAACAACGCTTAACAAGCTTTGTAAGTATGAGCGCTAGTTCTAGTTTTTTTAGTACTATAATTGGAATATCGGCAGGGCCAGTTGCATTACTAGAATCAAGGTTATTAATTAACTTGCCAACATCATGTAAAATGGCATATTTTCTGACACAGAAGGACATATTCAAGTAAGTGGCCTTGGTCGCCAAGTCGAGAATTAGCTGCACAATTATTGGGAAAGGGTTATGCTGAGGCTATTACCTTAAGTCCATTGATAATGGTTGGTATAGAGACCACGCTTCTGTTCAGGAATCAGTTTGCTATTTGCAATAACTGGCGTGAAGCAAGCCGCTCTAAGATACTTTGGATTTGACGGACTTGGTATACAACTCTCTCGTGTTCTTTGTTATTTTTTTTACTGAAAGCGGCTTTAGTTTTATCACAACTATTATGTTAGAAGCAATGGAAAAAAGTAATTTCTGTGCGCAATGGCAGAAGAACATTCTGGAGGGAATCACGGCTGGCTTTAAGGTTTTTGTTGAAACTTTCCTGGCAGTATGAAACATTTTTACCTACAATAAATCATTCCGAGCTTAAATAGTCAAACGAGAATTACACGAATGTATTAAAGAAGAATTCTCCTGGTAACTGCCCCTAATATGAAGACATGGGATGTTGTTGCTATATGTACGCCGAAAGGAAACATGCGCGATAAGTTAACAAAACAGAGGAGCTACTGCCAGATCTCTAATCACAGTGTGACAGAAAACAATCTTTCATATGATTGTAGAGATTTAGGATATCCTCAGGTGTAAGTGTATTTCCAACAAGGTGAAGAAATCCCATCTTATTGCAGCAGAATTTCCAATGTACTTCACGTATTTGTCCCAGTTTATTATGACTTTAATGTGAAGCGTATGAATTTGGAGGAACAGCTCTTTGGTAGGCCATTAATAGTCATGGCTATCGATGGTTTAGAAGTTTTTCTTTGCATTTTGTACGTAGATAACCTAATCTGTAGTAACATTAAAAGCTACGATATATTTACTGCCTTGTTCAACTGAAGACTGGAGTTCTGTTTTTTAAGGGATCTGCAATTTTGTATAATAATGTTACCATAGCAAATAATACGTGTTATAATCGGTTAACATACCCATTTCAAAAAGATGTTACTTTTTTCTACGATTTCTGAATTAATAAATTCATATATAACAATGTTATATATCATTTTGAAGTGCGTTTGTTTTTTGTGCTATTGAATTGTATTATTCGTAACCTTTCTCAATATCTTCTTTTATATTTTTCACGCTTTTCGACAGCACGGACAAAATTCATTATTGCTTTTTCAAGCAACTCGAAAACGCCCTGCGCTAAAAATGCTTCAAACGCCGAGATTATGCCAAATCGACCTTGAATGGCTTTATCGCTTTCAGAACTTCCGGATTTATTTACTAATGAGATGAATAAACTTGCTTTCTCTTATGGTTTTAAAGTTTACTATGAAAGGAATATGATGTTTTTTTTTTTTAAGTTGAACGTTTAAAACGACATTACTTTTGTACCAACATTACATCAAGTAGTTCGTTTATTATTATTATTATTATTATTATTATTATTATTATTATTATTATTATTATTATTAGTAGTAGTAGTAGTAGTAGTAGTAGTAGTAGTAGTATTATCAGGATTCAAAAAAGTCAATGTTCTACCCTGGAACACATACATATTTATTTTTCCTCTGTTTGCATGTACGCCCTTCAAGATCAAACTTGTCAAAGGATACAGAATTGTATAAAGCATTAATCTAATAATACATTATCATAATATTTTTTTAATTTTTTTTTCCGTATTTTTAAGTAAATTTTATTGCTGCATTTGCACTTATTCATAAAATAATAGCTTTAGCCTTTTTTAATTGATAATTTATTAGTCATGATTTCAGTTTCTTGTTTAATTATATATTAATTAATAGCGTACATAATTATAATTACTCAACTATGTGGAAGTTTTCGTGTATTTTACCTTTATTTTATTATAAAGATATTGGATACAAGTGTTTTTTAATCAATGTTCATTATATTCTTTTGTATATTGCGACGTCCAGCATGAAAGCGATGTTCTCTTAATAAACTCATCTTTACTTTGTCTAAAGAAGTTCAAAAGCGGTGATTAGTCATAGGTTAAAAAGAAAGTACAATATAAGTTACTTAATCGCTGACCTTTCTTATTAGATGACAAATTCAAAAGCATGAACATTACGAATATTGTCGACGTAACTGTCGAGTACATATCACGCCAGCAATTTAAAGAAAAAGCGGCAGCATTGCTTCACAGATTGAAAGAAATAAAAAAAGCTCTTAAAATCTGGAAGAAAATATCGCAAGGAAAAAAAGAGAAAGAAGAGGAAGTAGTAGAAGGAAAAGACGCGTTGCGATTTGAGAAATACATTCGGCAAGCTCTATCTCCTCAATATAGGCTTTCGAAATCGAGCCGGCCGACCAGTGAGCCCAACCACTATTTATAGCAAGACTAGACTCAATTGTGGTAATAACTAAAAAGAAACTGTAATTTAAGGGAGAAAAAAAAAGAAATGGAGAACATACTTGCCCAATACTTTTGTGTAAAACGAAACAAACATGTAAACATTTTATTCACTAAAAATATTTGTGGCAAGTTTTATTTCTCAACATACAGAGTTTGCCTTAATTTAAAAGGCACTGAAAACGTAATATAAATCGTATATGCAATTATAAGTGACACGAGGCAACATTCTGAAACAACTCGCCTAGTATATACATTTGTTTCAGTTAATTATTGCCGGTTGTCTGCTTTACAAAAACAAATCCTTGATGTGGGTATTGAATATACCTGGTACTATCCATAGCATTCCTACGTTAAACAGGATAAGTGTTAAACAACGGATAAAAATTCCATGATTATTAACAGTGACTATGTAGTTACTGATATAGGCTTTAAAATGAAATTGAAAGTTTGAATCCGATTGGTTTCACTTCGATAACTTCACAATGGACTTAAGAAATCTAACTAAAATCACATTCAAACATTCAATTTTACTATCTGAAATGCTGATATCATGTTATAATACGTACAAAATAATTGTTTGCCACGCATTTGTTGGCATTTTTTCGATCCATCATAATAGTGATTCATTGTTGTAACTGACATTATAAGTCAGTGATACCACAATTAGCTGAATATTATTTTCATTTGAAATAAAATTAAATAAATGTATATATATATATATATATATATATATATATATATATATATATATATTCAAGTGTAGAACAAAAATGTTATAAACCCATTACCAAAAGTCACATCAGCCCCTTGTTATTCTTATTCAATACAAACAAGAATTGTAACCGAATTCTATATTGTGCAGTTTATCGCATTGCATGTATACGTCTACTAAGCATAATGTTTTAAGTGTCTTATTTTCTATTTTATTTACGTGTGTGATATAACCCACAGTAACATATTCCGTAATAACTTAACATATATTGTTTAAAACTTTAAGAATATAGTTCGAAAATTTCTTTGGGTGAAACTCGGACTTTTTAAAAGCTTCAATACAAGAATCCACAGGTAAACTTCGGATTCTGCACGGCATTTTGTATTCCAATGTTATAACAGAACAATTTTTAATCCATGCTGAGCAAAACATAACACATTATTACAGACGTTCCAATAAAATAATTAATAAAAAATATGAATCCTACAAAGAATATGAATACGATTAACACACGAAGATGAAAATGAAATAAGAAAGAGAGAATAATAGGAAATAAAAAAGACACGAAATAAGATGGACGCAAAGAAATCAACAGATAAGGTAACTGAGGAAAGCGAATAGAAGAGAACAACATAAGCAATTGATGAGAAATAAAACTCTATGATTATCAGGAGACGAGAAAGAATACGAAGTAACAATGAACGCGTAGAAATACGTATACTAGTTAAAGACAATGCCCCAAAATGGGTTACCCGAAAAGTTAAATTATTAAGTAAAAATGTGACAAAATAACAGATATTCGTACAACGTAATGAACGCAATACTTTTGACAATAAGATAATAGAATATGAATAAGCATTGGATGAATGGTAGCGATGAAAGTAATAATAAAAAGACGCAAAGGAAATTACAAAATAGAACAAATGGCTTTAAGCTTAGATTGAAAAATAAATTGAACTCATGTTATCTTTCCTGTGAATGTAATTTTTCACTTACCCTTAAGAAAAATTGATATATCAGATTTCTAGGTTTAAATAATTCGGTCCATCTCGATGAGAAGGGAGCATGGAAGAATCTGATCATATTTCAACTGATGCGCTTATCAATTAGAGATTAAATCGTTAAACTCGCGAAATGCACTCGCACCCCGGGGATTATTTTTTCTTCCGTGAAACACTAGAATCAGATTCTGGATTGAAAATCGAACAACATGATAAAAATGATATAAAATTAATTAAAAACGCAGTTGAAGGTTAAAGAAAAATATGCCGCTTTTCTTGTTTCAACTTTTCATATTTTTTTATATTTATATAGATCATATCCACACATACATACGTATAACACATGAAGTGATATATATATATATTTATATATATATATATATATATATATATATATATATATACATATATTATTCACAGCTTCTGTACACTATACACCCCCCACACACATATACATTAATATATATATATATATATATATATATATATATATATATATATATATATATATATATATATATACATGGGTTGTATTTTCTTATATGCCATACATAAAATACTGTTTAGATATGCTGGCAACATTGTTCGACATATTCAAGGTTTAAAAAAAAACGCTTTTTATGTTTTCTCCTGTATGTTACAGTTTCTTACGGCTCCATGTTTGAGATAAATAATTCGCTACAAAATTCAACACGAGTTCTAATTTCTGGTGAGTGAAACGTTATATATTGCCGGTCGTTCCAACACTAAGACAGTGCAAATTATTTTAAACGCTATCAGTGTATGATCGCATTCCTGTTTTCCTTGCCCAGGATAATTTAAAGTTTTGTTTATTCTGCAGCTATAATTTGTTATTATGTGTACAGTCTTGCAACTATTCGGAGAATTAATGTATCTTGGATCTTATTCTCCAAGACACATGCGTAAACCTACTCTCGCGGCGATACGTTCTTTTCCCCCTAATTTTTATATGTTTTCTTTCATTGGACCTGGCTGTAATGTCTCGCTCTCGCTTTACAAGAAAAAAAAGTTATTTTTTAGGATCGAAAGAACACACTGAAAGAGAAAATGTAATAATTATTTTTATTTCTGACTATTGAATATACGATTATAGCGTATTATATAAATGCCCACTCATACGATATTTCATATTAATACCACAATATACATTCACTTTCAATGAAGATATGCTTGAAAATACTTTGAATGCATCACATCCTCCCTTACTCAATGCTAATAACACATTTATCCGTCTACCTTGATATTATATGCTGGCAGCGTTTACCGGAGGAGTTGGGAAAAATTTTGAGTGTAAATATATAAAATAATCCATTTAAATTGTTTAGTGCATTTGTATTAGTGGTGTCTGCTGCTAATATGACACAAAGCCAAAACATATTAGGTAAGTGAACTCCACCAAAACTAAAACATATTACACTATTGTTATCTGGTACATTATCATATGTAACTCACGAAAAATAAAAACTATGGGGAAAGGCGTGAGAAAAATTTAACAGATCGTAGTTTAACACATTTATTATGTAATAATTAAATCAAAGAGAAAAAAATGAATAGTTTCTTAAAAAATTTTAATCAGAGAAGTTACATTCAAAATTGATGGAATTCTTGTACTAAAACATGTAAAATAAATGAAACTAGTATAAATGGTGATTGTATTAAGTAAACAAATGCACGGAAGTAAAGTTAAGATCAACGAAATAGAGTTTTTTTTTTAAATGATAAACCGAATTAAAATTAATATATAAGGTAGATAATTACAAATCGTTTGATATCTGGTATTATTAAATTTAGGAGAAGTTTTTTTTCTATTTAAGCATGGTTCAGTAATATTAGATGTAGTATGCATCAAAATATGCACTTACAGCCAGTTACTGTAAATCATGCTAGGTTTTATCTTATGTACCATTGTACATTCATCCTATACGATCAAGGTACAATTTGCTAAAACATAGCCAAATCCGATTCCCGGTGTATTTGGCAAATTGTATCAAAATCTTTTTGTTAATAGTAATTGTAGTTATTAATAATCATAGTAAAATGTCAAGTGAGTTGTTCTACTACAAGAAATAGAGTGGCTGCAAAATCTTATGACGCCACAGTCACAGCTATTTTTGCTTCTGACCTTACTTTTGAAAAATCAGCTTAGAAACGAATGTATCTTCTGTACATCCAGGACGAATATGAATATGAGGTCACCCTGCTGATTCACTATTTTGATGTGTGATACTATCACGAAATATTGATGCCTGTTTATGCGGTTGACAGCTAATTTCACGTGTCCAGGGAGTAATGAATGTATGTGTATTTGATCGTTCAGATTAAGTAAGACCCACATCTGTAAGTGTCGTACCATTCATCTTATAAACCATATTTTCAATAAAAAGCAGAGACATATTAAACATTTTTTCTGGAAAGGTTATATGAACCTTAGGATGTTGATTTCATTCCCTTTAGTAGGAAATCTTCACTGAATGCTTCTTTTAGCTTATGCAAAAGTGCAATTGATAGGACACTGCATATGTAGTCAAAAAATGGCAAACGAATAATGTGTTGATTTAGATGAAAAATTAGTCCTGCAATGAAGCATCCCAATGGTTATCATAATCAATTTAAATACATAACTTGATTCATTCTAATTCGTTTTGGATGCACATGCATACTCTGTGCCAACATATCTGTTTTTTAACACATGGATAGCGTGGAACTCACCTATCTTGTAATCGCTGCTTGAAGCCCGTATGTTTAGTGTCCCATGTATAATAAGCGAGAATTTCAACATAAAGAAGTTCACTTGCAAAGAGGTGTGTTTCACATAAATTGCAAAAGGCTTAAGAGTCGTTGCAGATAGATTTGCAACTCCACTCGCTACATTACCTTTAATTAAATATAGCCGCTGTCCATTTTCCATATAGGCTGACAGGTGAATAACCGGATAATGATGTGCATGTATGGGCAAGTGAACTATTCTGCAAATTACTACATTAGCTGAAATGTAACGGCCGCTTTCATATGTCTAATCTTCGTCAGGAACATTATTTTCAAGTGTGAAGACAACTGCATCAATGCCTTTATTCTTATATTTACAAACGTATTACATTGGTTTCACACTGTTACAATATTCAACGTTGATTTATGCGTTAAAAATCTTACAAAATAGTTTATTATATAGGACAACACATCGGTGGTCTACAGAAAAAAAACATTACCTTGCCAAGGAGGATAACTGTTGTTTCAAATACCCCAGCGAACGGAGAAAATGTTCGATATAATAGTAACTATTTTTTTATCTGAGTTTCATTCAAAAACTCTCTAGGATTTCTCGTAGTGTTATATAAGGGGGTTTCATTGAGAGAATCTTATTATACGCGCAGTCTTAGAAGAGTCTTATTATAGAGAGGGATGTTGATGTACTCAGACAGAGAGAGAGAGAGAGAGAGATGTTGTACAGAGACTTAGAGAGATTGTTCATGTTAGGAGAGATTCTTATATAGTAAATGTTCATTCTTTAATTGTGTTGAATGGAAGAAGAAGAAAAGCTCTTAGAGTGAAGAGATAGTGTTCAGACAGTTCGGACATTGTGTAGACATGATGTAGATTCTCATTGTGGATATGAGAAGTCGTGATGTGTATGAAACGACATTTTATAACACTAAATATACAATACAATTTCACTTTACCTTTCTGTAAGAATCATAAGACAAGACGAGCTTTACAAAACACATGATGATTTATTTTGTAACGACCGGCCGTTGTTGTTTCCATCATCAAGAATTCAAAGTTTCACATTTTTTTCTTGAAGTGACGTCTCGCTCCCTAGACGACTGACTCTCTCCGAGTTTCTTCACTGACTGTCTTCTTCTAACTCAAATGTTCTCTATCCCTAGAACTTTCTATTTTCCGTGACGTCATACACATGTTAAAACATGTACCTTCTTTCACGTGTTCTGGGCATACGTGTCCAAAACTTTTCCTATTTCTCAGTAACCTATTTTTCCAATATGTTAAAAACATTATCTTATAAGCTGCATTCTTGCAATTTAAAATTTCATAACAAACTTGACAGCTCACATTATTTTCTTGAATATTTTATCTATATTCTAAACAAGTTTGTTTTACATTTTTAAATTCTCACACGTAATCTATTTCTAAAACTAAATTACGAGGTTCGAATTCTGCCTATGCTATTTCATTTTCATTTTAACTAAATTCTCTATTTTTATACTTACATGAAAAGGGACAGTCCTTACCATGTAACAGTAGGGCATTGGTCTTCTTTGTTGCATCGTGAAGGCCCATTTAAATCTCAACATGGGCCATGGATCATGTGGTTTCTAATTACATCATGTAAACTTGAATGTAACAGGATGGGGAATTTTCGCACTGATTACCGAATCTATGTCAATAGACCTCAACTTTCCTTCAAGCAAACCAGACAAAGAACATGTATTACTCCTCTTTTCTGCCACTGAACGGTGTACTTTTCTGAGTATTCCACTCAAAAAATGTTTTCTTTCATAGGTATGAAAACCCGTTTCTATAAGATCATGGAGATCATGTGCATGTTGATTTCGAAAGAGTTCTTTCCAAACCCTAGGCCATTTCGGATTGCAGGTAAAAGTTATAAACAACTTTTCTGTTTCATATTTTTTCGAAGGTCGTTGCATCTTGTGTGCGGCCATTGCATATACCGAGGCCCATCAGTATATTTTGCTGGTTGGATAGTGAATTAGCACATATTTTCAGTGTTGGCAGCAATATTTAAGAAGTCTCTCGAGTGAACGTAATCGCAAAATCGTAGTTCTCTTTGATCAGTTTTAATGTAAATAAACCGGCACGTTCTATTTTAGAAGACATGTCAATTATATATTGTAGGCATAGATATATACATATAATAAACATGTTGAAACTCCCGTTCAAGAATATTACCTTTTATACAGAGGAATTCTTACATGAGTTTTTCCCCTATTACTTTTGTTGTGACGATTTGTTTGCCATACAGAGAAATAATACCCTTTTTGGGCTGTCCACTTTATTTCAGCAATACGTTGTAGTTGATTGTTTCGGGGATGCAAAATGATGATCCGATGAGCCAACTCCCGTGTCTCAGGGACATGAAAACGGTGTTCACGTTCAGGATTTTTCTCAGCATGTATAATCGTTTTATAGTCATCACATACAGCATTATCCGTAGCTATTTGTAAGCTCTGGATAAACGTATTTCTCAATGATGCATGCTTTACAGACCGAGAACATTATAAAACTTTGTGTTGGATAAATAGTTGCTGAGCATCACCAGCCAAATACATTTGAAGATCATATGGATTTCCAACATTAGTAAGCAAGGAATCAACTCTATGATAAACCTTCCCACAAACTTAAAATGGCGGCGTATAGAATCCTCCTGTGATGGGTCAGCTCCGACGCTGGTCCCTGAAGCAGTTATTATAACTTCTTACGTTCTTAAAACATGTATCGAATTATGTGAAGTGTTCCCAATAAGTGGTGTTAATGAGTCTGTAGGTGTACTTTTATCTGGAAGAATAATCTTGTCATCTGAACAAAATACTAATCGATTCTTTTGCATTACAAGTTGTTCCATTACTCAATGTACCGCTTTGTACATCTGAACGTAACTGATACTTACATACAACATCATATTTGTCCTCGATGCAACCAGAAACTTGACTAAGGATCGGTTTCGTGCGAGAGGCGTACCTGCATGGCATCAAGCATAGCATATCTGTTTTGTTCAAGGACATGTCTGGAAGATGTGTTTATGCCCGTAGGCTGAGTCTTTTCTGACTCATATGTCTCATTAGCAACATGATCTTTCTGATGTGACTCATAGTCTCCTGATTCATATCCGTGGAAGAAAGTTACAAAATTCCTGAGACCGCTCATAATTTATTGATTGCCGATTTCTCTTTAAGGAGACAACTACAGTTGTATTTACAGAATGGAAATTGGGGGGGGGCAAAATGCGTGTGATTGGTCTTTGCTAGTTTGGCCATTCTAATAAAAAGTAAAACGCGTATTGCAATACAAGCGTGTTGCCACTTGACATGAAAAATGTGCATAAAGATACATATAGTAACTGGTAGCATGTAAGTTTTTAACGAGGTATCTTTTTGTTCGCATTCAGCGTGTCAGAGTTAACGCGTGTTTTCATAAAACTTTTGTCTCCCTAGTTCTACCATGGGTTTGCTTTCTCATATTCCTCTATTCCTAATACATAGCAACCTTATTCATACTGTTATATACTGGGTGGTATGAAGATGACGTATATTCTGCATTGTTGTCGTTCGTCGTAGGAAGAGTGTTAGCATTTCGTCTAGATACAGGGTACATTCTACTACATGAGTACCCGGCCTGTAATTCAACTATAAGAGATGTCTGCATATCTTGATAGATATACTGAGAGGTAGTGCGTTTGATATTTACGTTGGCAGTTGTACAGATGTTTGTTATAAATCGTCTAGATTGAAATGAACGCTGTTCATTTATCAATGAATAACGAGATACTTTGTTATAAAACACACTTGGTTTATTTAGTAAAACTCATCTATACACATGCTGTGGTGGGGGAGGTGGTGGGAAAGGTGTGGTTTGCTAACGTGACAAGCGGTTCCTCGTCGTGTGTGTCTTTCCCCGTCTCTCCTCGTCTCTCCTTGTTTTTGTTTACCATCTCACTTTTATGGTCTTTCGACCTTGTAACCCATAAACAAATTGACGTCATTTTCTCATATTTTGACCAGCCCGACGTTTTCTTTTGGTCTTACCTGCGACCGAATTACGTCATCTCCAGGTCATCCTATTCCCGGATTTCATTTTTGTCGGCCAGGATTGTTTAAGTTCATTCGAACCTTGCTCCATACGACGGCCTCACCCATAAAACGACCTCTGTCATAGGACCAGGTCATCCAATTCCCGGGTTCCATTTTTGTTGGCCCGGATATTAAGTTCATTTGCACCTTGCCTCTCGATAACACTCCTCCCCTGCTGCCAAAAAACTTTTATATATACATCATACATATTTCTCATTTTTTAAAAAAATTATTTATTTTTATTGTTCTTTTTTTTCAACGATGTCTTTTTTCTGTTCCACAATAAATCATTTTAACTTTTTTATCGTCTACTACCGTTAATGCATTTTAGTTATTTATTTTTCTATATTTTTTTCGTGGACATAATTTAACATTATTAACATGAATCACATATCACACACACCACATACACACATGTTTTCATTTCTTTTTCTCGGGGTCTCTCACTGTATGTTTTTGTTTCATTTCAAATAACATGGGTGGTATTTTCACCCCAATTTTAAAAATTGATATTGAGGTAGCCGACATTCGAGATACTATGCTTGCGTCTTCTCAAGTTACTGAATTTTTAACTTAACATTCCAATTACTTTTTTGAAATGAGAAGCAGCTCCATCTTTCTCTAAGACGTCAGTTGCTTGAACCATGGAGATAACGGATCTTTTATTTTTCCTTTTATTGAATAGAACGGTGTTCACAGTTTACTTAATTTACCTAAATACAGAGTATTTTCTAACCCATCCTAAACAATTCCCTGTTCCTCCGCCCCGCTTCCAAACCTCGTACTAACACTATTTACGAGAAGTTGGTCCCCATTTCTACTCTCGTGTACTGCATACGATGTATACTGATAGCTGATTTCGTCTATATTGGTTTCACGTCCCGCCGTCATGTTCCGTGTCACGATGTTTCGTTCCATCAACGGTACTTTAGATTCTTCATTCAACCCCCCCCCCTCGGTGATGACGACTCTTCTGCATTGCATAATCAGCTTCGTCTGTGTCTGATTCGCTGTCTGAATCACTAGATTCCTTTGAAACAGACAATGTAGCTTTTCTTAACTGCCTCTCTGTAGTGGGAATCTCCCACTCCTCGATAGACGCTGTCCTGAGATGTTCTGCATGCGCCTTTGTTACAGAGCCCGTTAATTGACCCTTAATTCTATATGAAACCGGTCCAGTATTTTCTATTACAACGTAGTACGGTTTCCATCGTACGTCTAGTTTTCCTCTCTTTTGATGTTTTTTTTTATAATACACCAAAGCACCAACCTTAAATTCGGCGGCTTTTGTTTTCTTCTTAAATCTGTCATTTTTTGTTAGCATTCTTTACAATGTCTTTCATTATTAAATAATTTCTACCTGATATATTCTTAAGGATAGTGGTTGATGGACACAATTAGAAGCTCACATTATTAATAAGAGGATGCTTACATTATTAGTAAGTAGAAGGTCTCTCGGCATCTAGGGATGTCCACAATTTAGGAGGGGGTGTTGCTGTTTGACAGCATAATCCTGGTATTTACGTTGTTGAAATACAAATGGTTTTACTTCGTCAGAACACATTTCATTTAATTACTTGTAAAACAGGAACAGAGATGCCACATTTCGGCGATGGGACAGAGACTAATTGTATTGCTAGTGCCAAATTTATTAGGTTGTCGGCTCTATTTTAAACACTCTCTAAGAACGCAAGACTAGTAGATGTTTGAACAATACTCTGTGCATGGGAGGCGACACTGTGTAGATGTGCATGATACTCTCAAGTGTGAGTAACTTTCTATCACAGTAAAAAGTGTCAACTTTTTCAGCAAACTTGGCAATGACCTACTTGTGCATGTTCCAATTTATGTTAACGTTAGTAGTCTGAGGGAAGTTCAGGAAGTCTACTACTTGTCACGTGAATCTATGTTACAGAAAGTTCCATAATTACAGCGTGTTTAGTTATAATATTTTAGCCAGTATAATACAACACAGGATCAATAAATATATTTACTTGAACTACTTTTTAAGTAGATATAAGTACATAACTCCTGGTGTGTTAATGTATCTGGATACTTTTAGCACGATAGTTTGCTTCACTAGTGTAATTCCTCGGAAATACCTTGAAATTTTACTGAACTATAAAATACTTGCCCTGTTTGTATTGAAAATTGTGTCCCTTATGAGCAACAGTTTTCACACAATGTAAATGCCGTAGTGCCCCAGGGTTGATTCATGATTTATCTTCTAAGTCACAGGAATTAATTAATTATTTGGCATTATTTAAGATAATAATAACATCTATGGACAAGCTACAAAAAGAATTAATGACCAATATCATAAGCACATGGTGAAATAGTGAACGTATTACTGATTTCCCAACAAAAACAACGTGTTATCTCTTCATATTCATTGTTAGAGGTGACTCTTGCTCATTGAAAAAGTTTTGTAATGTGATAAGCGTATTCGGCTTACTTTAACAATAAACTTGAGACAAAGACTGAAATTAAATTAGATCCTACAGCCGCTTGTAAAAATGTATTATTTTACCACTTCACGCCTGACGCAACTCATTACATTAATCGGATCAACTAAGTCGCATTATCGAATAGTGCTGGAGCATCTAATTACTGTGCATTGAACAAAACTTGATAGTACAAAGCTAACTTTAAAGTAATTTACCGGCTCATTTCTTCTTTTCTTTGGAATGTGTTTCTCAAAATAAAACGAATGCTAATCATTCTCTACTCTCTCGAAAATTTCATAATAGGTCCTCTACTGAGCTACAGTCTATAGCCTCCATAATAATACATTCACAAGAAATTATCTTCCAGATGTTTCACTAAGCACGTTATTTGTATGGAAATATAACGGAACTTCAATGCACTTACCACAGCATCGGCGTTTTTTAGTGAAATGTGAACAAGTTGTTGTTAGATGCACACTTGAATAATCGTAATCGGGCTAATTTACATTATCCTTATTAAACAATCTAGGATGGAAGCAATGTCCACATTCCAAGCATTTTTAACCGATTTATCAAAAGGATAATAAGCCTGGCTAATTGTTACTATTTCATTACATAGACATTAATAATTCCTATAAAACCATGCAATAGATATCATGTATATCCTCTACTTCATCAAAGAGTTGAACCTTTTGTGACATGATTGAATTAATTCGTTCTGCCGTAAATAAATGCATCCCAGGGCATGATAAAGTGGCCATGGATTAAATAAACTTTGTATGCATAATTTCAGAAGCTACGGTATAACTGGAAATGTTTTCTCAATCATTAAATCATTTCTCTCTGATAGGCTCATAAGAGTAGTGGTAGATGGAAAAAAATCGGAGGCCTGCAATATAAATACTGGAGTCCCTCAGGGGTCAATCCTGGGCCCAACTCTCTTCCTGATCTACATCAATGACCTCCCTAAACACATACTTAAATCATTCGTTGACATCTATGCTGATGACATGACCATCTACGGCAACACATCAAAGGCTGTAAATGACGAAGTTCTCTCGGATTCTCTCTCCTCTGATCTAGAGCGCGTGGTTCAGTGGGGGAAGATGTGGCTGGTTACCTTTAATGCATCCAAAACCAAACTCCTATCCTTACATCATCAACGCTCTGATCCCCAGCTGGCATCAATTGTGATGGATGGCTCTCGTCTGGGTGAGGCCCCGTGTTTTGACAAGCTTCTGGGTTTGACCTTTACTCCTGATCTGAAATGGAACACGTACATCAAGTCTGTTGCCAAGGTCGCAGGAAAGATGGTGGGATCCTTCTATCGCTCCAGAAGATATCTCACTACTGATGCAATTCTCTATCTATATAAAAGCCAAGTACGGCCAAGGATGGAATACTGTTGCCATATCTGGGCAGGAGCTGCCAAAAACAGCCTATCATGCCTTGACAGAGTACAAAATAGACTTCGTGGTTTAGTGGGGGATGCCCTTTTCTCTACCCTGCAACCCCTCTCCCACAGAAGAGACGTTGCGAGCCTATCCTTGTTTTATCGTTATTTTCATGGCAGGTGCTCGTCTGAACTCCAATCCCTGGTCCCCCCTCGCCAATCTTTCACGAAAAACACCCGTCTAGCTGAATCCACTGTGAAAAATTTCCCCCACTCTATATCTGTGCCTAAATCAAAACGCGGATTTCATGAGCAAAGCTTCTTTCTTAGAACTGCACGCCTGTGGAACTCTGTTCCGTCTGCCTGCTTCCCTCCGGACTACAACTTGGATGTCTTCAAGTCTAATGTTAACAAATTCCTAATGAGCCGCCCCCCTAATTAAACACTTCATAAAATCTCACTAACGTGATGTACTTACAATAACCCTTATCCCTGAGTGGCTTCCGGGCCTTGATAAGTGGTGATCACTGTGTAAAAAAAAAAAAAAAAAAAAAAAAGCTAGGAAGATGACAAATGTCTTCAAATTACAACTGTCAATTGTTTAAATTCAATATACCGACATCTGTCTCAGAGAGTGGAAGATTTCCATTTGTTATCATTAACACAATTTTTTAAGCATTGTAGATATAAAATGCTATATTTTTCAGTGAGATGAAACTATGGAACATCATAATGAAAGATGATTATATGAAATGTCTTCAAATCATTACATTGCTACCCTTCAAACCTACTAAAATTTACAATAAATGTTTTTTAATAATAACTACACGGTATTTCAGCTTACAAATGGTTAATCAGTAGCAAATTGAATGTAACATCAATACGCAAACTATGCTCACATTGAACAAAGCGGCAAAATGTTGTAGGCAGTTTTTTGCCTCCGTATACTTAAATGCGTAAGATGTGTTGTTCATCGATTAACTATTCAAAGACCAACTCTTCAGTAGCAAGTACTCGTTTACATAATTGTTGATTTTGGAAGGAAAAATGCCAATAAAATAAACACTGATTAATAAGAGTGATAGCCTTTACCATGACAATGAATACCGTAACATATCGATTATAATGCTGGTAAACTGCATGGCATAAACTTTGAATTATTTTAACAAGACTATGTTCATCAAGTCTATGATAAATTCTCTAATGATTGTTTATTCTAAAAGTATGCTTAAGGGAAAGCATACCTGCCTATATTTACGGATGAATTCTAATTCAAGGTTTAAGAAAAATGCATCGACTAGTTAGATAAGGGTATTAATCAAATACCATGTTAGATTAATTCTTCTCCGTGCGTTTAAAATTATCACTTCTGAGATGCTGGTTCGTGCTTTTAATATAAATACAAGAGGTGGAAACTAAACACACTTTATATCCATATGGATATAGTTATCAGTAAGATCTACGGCGTTGAAGCTCGTACAACTTGCTCAAAAATACCTTAATAAATACACAGTTCGTATTTTTATGGAGCACCTTCTCTATCAGTTAATTTATTGTACTTAATATACATATTATTGATTTAAAAAATACAAACGGAAAGGATTTTTGTGCCATTTACTAAAATCGAAACCAGCTCTTAAGCGTTAGCGTGTATGATAAAGCAATATTCAGAAAAAATCTGAAGAAAATTAAGGTTGTTTAGACTATGACGTAATATACACAAAAAGTGGATAGTCGAGCTACGTCAAGCTAACGTCATTTTCTTATATATTGACCATTTTTACCGGCTATTTGACGGTTAAAATCCGATATACACTACATATCTAATTACCACCCTGTAATGGAAATATTGAGAGGGGGTTGTTAGAGACTTTGATGGACCCATACCGACTATTTCACGTGTATATATATATATATATATATATATATATATATATATATATATATATACACACACACATATATATATATATATATATATATATATATATATATATATATACAGGTGACCCCAAAAAACGGGCCCCAATTCTTATAAGAGCCTATTTCTTAGTGTTTTGTCCGAATGAAATGAAACTTTGGTCATAACAAGTTTATTATATTAAAAACATCACATCAAAACACTATGGTCTTTGCCCTTTTTTTCTCCGTTCTACAGCATATGTTATAGATTGCCTCCATTTTTTGGTCACTCTGTATATATGTGTGTGTATATGTATTCATGCATACATTTGTTATTATATTTCTATCTAAAATTCTATGTAATGTAGAATTCGGCATAATAAGGAAATTAAAGTAATCATTTGATAAGAAATCATAAAACTGAATACCTAAGTGTGTTGGTTTTAATTAAATCTCTATCTGTGCAGTCGAGAGAATCATTTTTCTCTATTCGAATAAGTTGGGTGAATAACGTGATCCTTAATATCTTGTGTCAAAAACCTCTTTATATTTTTCTTGTACACATAAAGTAAAACACTCTATTCATCTCTTCATTGTTTATCTTTATGAATAATAAACCATCAATGAAAAAATAAACTTTATGCAATCATGTAAAACGCGTAAAATGACACGGCATTTAATATCGCCTTGTAAAGTGTGAAATGGACTCGACAAGATCACCATGGCCATGGAATATTTTCCTACATTAAAGATGACGTTCCGTGGTGTAGGGATATCTCCAGAGAAGACGCTAATTTACCTTTTATGTGCTTCCGGGGTGCAGTTGCTTACACCAACGCATTTATATTTGCCCTCAATCGCTCCCACAACAGAGTATAGCTGAGAAAATTGACCACATCCTGTATGCCCATCCTTTGGCTAACATTCACATTTGTGGTGACTTCAATGCCCACAATATGGAATGGATGACCATAGAATACATTCCTCACAGAAATTTAATTTACTTAATTTCAACTTAAAACAATTTTTCTCAATACCAAACTTTTTTTCATTCTATATTTACGATTTACTTGTCCATATAGCTATGTTAAGTCGTAACCTGTTAGTACAATTTTTGTGTTTCATATTACAATACATTTATATTTTCATTTTAGACTTTAAAAGAAAGTTATATACTATATGCACTTTGGCTGATAATTTGATATTGTGTTAACTAGTTTGCATTTTGGCAAATTATTCCGTAGTACGTGTAAGGATGAATTGGCAGAAAACGGAAATAGACACGCCTTCAATGGCGTCATTTAGGGAGGGGGTCAAAGGGCTATGTCTCTAGTCAATATACTCAGGAAAGGAAGCTCCGTATGTTATTCAATTTAATAAACGACACATGCATGAGAGACATAACATATTCCTTGTTTACATGCTCTCAAATAAGGCCAAAGAAAGATAAAAGTTTTTATTGTGGGCAATCAAGCTCACCAAAAATCTGACACGCTGGATTGGAACAAAAATAAAAAATGTTCTTAGTATAGACGGGGTTCTATTTCACTAACAAATAAAAGCAATAAAATAAAATGTAGAATCCAAACAAATATTACAAGCCAATAGACGAAGATAATAAACAGATAAGATTTTGTAGTCATAGTTTGAAAGCAACGGGGGCGACATACATTACAAAATGTTGAAATAATCTAAACGTCTCGGTACCGAAGTTGTAGAAAAAGAATAAGTGAGTTAATATCAGATTAGGTGGTCTTTTCTCAAATGTGAACACATTTAATGTTACTAAAAAAAAACTCATGAACCATCAGTATGGCTCTATTATATTTTCCGGAATAAGTAAATTCATTTTGGGTTTAACTGTTTTACTGTGGATTAACAAATGTGTGGGTAATAGACCAAGCCAAAAAAACCTTTGTAGGTTACAGATAAAGCAAAGGAAAAGTAACGATCAAAAATCTAAAAGGATGTTCTCATGTTGATTAATTCTTAAATGCGCATAGACATTTCTGCAGTAAATATCTAGTTATGTAAAAAATCCTTGTCTTTACACTGCACGATGAAAACTTGCATACCGGGTTGGTAAAGACATGCAAGTTAAAAGTGTGATTTCCAATGAAATTTATTTCAAACAAAGTACTGAGTTTCATAATGAAATCACTACAAATCTCGGATTTACGCTATTAGAATTTATTTGAAAGATTATATCGATCCAACGTACAAAGAATTTAAAAGCTATTTAGATTGAATGTCTTCGTGAGGTAATGGCGTGTGGTACCATTTCCGGCTCTTGTGTAGTTTCACCGGCGACTGAGCTTTCCGCGCGGTGACTTTGTGAACTTGGTCGATAGTAAAGAAGCCTGAGGCTGGACTCAACAAAATGGATACAATAGAAAAGTTTAAATAAATCACATGGCATTGTTATTTACGTAGACGATAGAATGATGGTTGCACGTGGTTTCGTTTCACTTAAAATTAAAGTTAGCTGAAATTTCGGGATGATCAATTAGTCGAATAAAATACAGGGTGTAAAGATATAATTGGTGTAATAAAATAATTATCGGAATTAGAAAAGATTAAATGATTCCAATAACGTTTGATGAACTCTGTTTTTTTTAGACCATTTACTGTTCAGTCAGTTCTGTACAAATCCCAAGAGCACCAGAAGCATAATCTCATGTCTGAAAGTGCCAGAATTTA
The DNA here is from genome assembly GCF_053919585.1 of Euprymna scolopes. Lineage (NCBI taxonomy): Eukaryota > Metazoa > Mollusca > Cephalopoda > Sepiida > Sepiolidae > Euprymna > Euprymna scolopes. The sequence continues at coordinate 190,310,450 of NC_136484.1, read as the reverse complement.
CCGACAGAGATTTAAGATGTGCCGCTGTACAATATATTCTCTCTACTGACCTAAGTTATGATAACAGGCTCATTGCAAGCATTATCAAAATACAAAACCCGAAGGGCTCAATACTTGAGGGCACAGATCAACGAATTTTCCGGCCACGGTTTTGGTCTTATTTTTTTTTACATGGAGATCACCATTATCAAGCCCCGGAGGTCACTCAGGGATAAGGCTTATTGCGTGTACAGTAACCAATGAGATATTATTATAGTAATCATTAGTATTGGAGATTTGATAGAGTGTCTTAATTAAGGGGACGGTTTGTCAGGAATTTTTTATGTTGGATTTAAAGATATCCAAGTTGCAGTCTGATGGAAAACAGGCGAACGGAAGAGAGTTCCACAATCGTGCACTTCTGAGAAAGACGCTTTGCTCATGGAATGTACGTTTGGATTTAGGCACAGATACAGGGTGGGGAAAATTATTGAAAAATATTTTCAGCCATACGGGTGTTTCTCGTGATAGATTGGCGAGAGGGGCCAGAGATTGGAGCTAAGACGAGCACTTGCCATGGAAATAATAATAAAACAAAGACAGTCTCGCAACGTCTCTTCTGTGGGAGAGAGGTTGCAGGGAAGAGAAAGGGGCATCCCCCAGCAACCCCCGAAGTCTATTTTGTACTCTGTCAAGGCAGGATAGGCTGATTTTAGCAGCTCCTGCCTAGATGTGGCAGCAGAACTCCATCCTTTGACGTACTTGGATTTTATACAGAAAGAAAAGTTCATCAGTACTGAGATATCTTCTGGAGCGGTAGAAGAATCCCACCATTTTCCCAGCGTCCCTGGCAACAGATTTGATGTACGTGTTCCATTTTAGATCAGGAGTAAAGGGCAAAACCAGAAGCTTGTCAAAACATGGAGCCTCCCCAAGACGAGAGCCATCCATTTCAATTGATGCCAGATGTGGATCAGAGCGTTGATTATTAAACGATAGAAGCTTGGTTTTGGATGCATTAAAAGTGACCAGCCACCTCTTCCCCCCATTGTACCACGCGCTCAATACCAGGAGAGAGAATTAGAGAGAACTTTGCCATTTATGGCCTTTGATGTGTTGCTATAGATGATCGTGTCATCGGCATAGATGTCAACGAATGATTTAAGTATGTGTTTTGGGAGATCATTGATGTTGATCAGGAAGAGAGTTGGGCCCAGGATGCCTCCCTGGGAGATTACTGCATTACTACTGTGAGTCTCTGATTTCTTCCCATCAACCATTACTCTTATGAACCTATAAGAGAGAAATGGTTTTAATGATTAAGAAAACATTTCCAGTAATACCGTAACTGGAAATCTTGTGAAGTAGGCCCTTACGTCATACCTTATCGAAGGCCTTTGATATGTCAAGAGCAATTGCCCTAGAAAGGAAACCTTTGTCAAGAGATTCACTACCACTATGTGATATAACCATTAGCACATCTGCTGTAGATCTTGTAGAGCAGAAATCATATTGCATGCCACTACGAAGGATGTTTCTGTGGAGGTGGTTAACTACTTCTTTATTTAATATGGATTTTAACAACTTACTTATGACACACAGGAGACTTATCGGTCTGTACTGAGAGGGAGATGACTTTACACCTGAATTATTAAATACATGGCAAACTGATGAGGTCTTTCATGGTGTTGAAAAGCACTGCTCCTTAAGGCAACGCTTAAACAGTTTTGTAAGTATGGGGGCAAGTTCTAGTTGGAGCTTTTTCACACTATAACTGGAATGTCGCCAGGGCCCGTTGTTTTACTGGAAACAAGGTTCTTGATTAGCTTGGATAGCTCACACATATATATTTTTATGTTGCATAGCGTGTTGTCTGTTATAGAAGGAAATAATGTGAGTTGATGGCCATTGTCGCATAGGATAGAATTAGCTGCAAATTCTTGGCAAATAGTCTGGCCTTGTCTGATGCTGACGAGATGTCCTCAGATCAATTGATGATTTTTGAGATAGAAGGCACGCTTCTGTTCAAGATTCTACTTGCTATTTGCCACAACTGGTGGGAACCAAACCGCTGCTCAGCTACTTTGGATTTGATGTGGCTTAAATTAAGGATCACATCATGCTATCATACTTCTTCGAAGTCGGCTTGAAAGTCAACACGAAAGTGTACCTTGATCTGCTGAATAATATTGTGATCCAATGGTGTCATCGGTTTGCAGCTTGCAGACCCTGGGTGTGCCAGCAGGACTCGACGCCAGCCCACAAGAGGAAAGAGATCAAGACTTTGTACCATTCTCTCACTGAGCCCCCTGGTCTATGTTGTTTGGTCATCCTTCGAGAACATCAATAAAATGACCTCACACAACACCAAATCCAGCCTAATCGCAGCCATCCGTAAGGCAATCGCCGGGCTCTCACCATATCTTATGGAAAAGTCACACACCTTCAATTTAT